>NW_021637198.1:0-36636 GCF_004799145.2 Neltuma alba
GTCAAATGTTTCTGCAAGGAGTAATATAGAAATGGAAGGAATATGATAGGCCGAGAAGGCAGTGTAAACAAGATTTGGAACGCAAGAGTCGGGCGTGGGGGATTTCGGATTTCCTCCATATTCTCACACTCGCGTCCGAAGACTCAAACCCCAATAAGAAAATCCAAAACTTGTTTTGACTTTCATTCTCGTTTTTCTCTTTCTCTTGCATTTCCCAATTCTGCCGTTGTTCCTTCGCATTCAAGATGCAGAAGTCTCAGGATCAACGGCTAAGATCTGCTAAGCCGGCCACCATCCATGCCTACGCTCATTCCGGGGACCTTGCTGCCTTCCAGAGGCTACTTCGAGACAACCCGTCTCTCCTCAACGAGAGAAACCCTGTTGTAAGATCTCATTTTACTTCTCTTCATTGCTTTTCCACCATTTCACCATTTTCCTTTGGACCAAATTTTTCTTTGATTTGTTGTATGAGAATTCTGGATTAGAAAGATTCTTTTTTGTCCTCTATAATGCTTGCTTTTGTGTCGGTTGGGGATTTAATATGCAAATGAATTCAGATCTACTTGGTAGGGCATAAAAGTCCAGCTGAGAAATGACAGTTTGGATGCGGTGCGGTACCTTGTAATCCTTGGTTACGATTTCTGAGCGTAGGCTTGGCATTATTAAAATTCGCCAGCAAGTTTAAGAATCAAAAGGAAAATGTGAGATGAATATAATGCTTTGCGCGTTGAATATGCTATCAACATCGATGATGTTGATTGCAAGCCACTTGGGGCAAGACATCTTGATCAAAGCTGAGTCAGCTGTTTCCGGTGCGGAGCTTTTTTAAATTTATTCACTGAACTGTCTATCATTCCTTAACTTACAATTATGAATCTTCGTGTAATAAAATTTTAAAGAGCCCGATGCTTGACTTGTGAGATTGAACTATATCGCTTGGCTATATGGTCTTCACTTTATTGGATTCCTTATGGCTCCTTCTGTCGTCTTCCTAGTTCATGTCTGAGGATCCAACCTATCTTTAATGCAGATGGCTCAGACTCCACTTCATGTTTCTGCTGGCCACAATAGGACTGATATAGTTAAATTTCTTCTCAATTGGCAAGGACCTGATAAAGTTGAGTTGGAGGCCAAGAATATGGTAGGAACCGGATAATAATTTTTCTTAAATTTCTTGTTTAAATGTCAAGCTTTATGGTCTTGAGTATAAGTGAATGTTCTCCTAAGAAGTTTTTCTGCATTGTTTTGTAGTATGGAGAGACACCATTGCACATGGCAGCAAAGAATGGATGCAATGAAGCGACGAAGTTACTTCTCGCTCATGGTGCTTTTATTGAAGCTAAAGCAAATGTGAATTTTCTTGTCACCTCTCTTATTTAATACCCCCCCCCCAACACGCACACACGATATTACTGTAGAAACATGATTCCTAAGCCACCCAGGCCGTGCCATGGTTTTGAGCTGCTTGCCTGCTGCCATATCCTTTTTTCATCTTTCTTCTGTTCCTTTTTTCTTGGAATTCTGTGCAAAGCTTAACCCTGCTCCAGGTCAAAAGCAATAAATGAATTGTTTAAATGTTCTATCTGACTCTTTTTTTCCGCCTGCGTGTGCTCTTGCAGAACGGCATGACGCCTCTACATCTTGCCGTCTGGTACTCTCTACGGGCTGAAGAGTGCTTAACTGTGAAAACCTTGCTTGAGTACAATGCTGATTGCAGTGCTAAGGACAATGTAGTAAATGTGCATTGATGTTTCAAAGTTATATTTACATCTTTTTGAAAGGTTTTGATTGATTCTCAAAGCTATGAATTGCAGGAGGGGATGACTCCTTTAAATCACCTTTCTCAAGGCCCTGAAAGTAAGAAACTTAGGGGACTTTTACAGCAGCATCTTGAAGAACAGAGAAGGAGACGGGCTATTGAAGCATGCGGTGAATCCAAAGCTAAAATGGATGAGCTTGAAAATGAAATTGCAAATGTTGTGGGGCTACATGATTTAAAAGTACAATTGAGAAAGTGGGCAAAGGGCATGCTTTTGGATGGATGAGAGACGTAGAGCGCTTGGTCTGCAAGTTGGCCCCAGAAGACCCCCACATATGGCCTTCCTTGGAAATCCGGGAACAGGTTATTCATTATAGATTTTTCTGAGATGTACTTTTTCACATGTAACCTGTGTTGGAAAGATATCTTACTCAGAAGTTATATATATCCTTGTTTTCTCTTTTAGCCCATGATATTATGCCATTGTAGCCCTTTCTCATCAATTCCATGTTTGGAAGTTAAAAACAGCCCGACAACCTAGTACTTCTCTTTTTAATTGTTTTTTTAACTGTTGGTGATTGATTTCAGTGCATGTGAGTGCATGACATTTTAGATTGATTTCATTCTTCAATGATCTAACCGTATATATAATGGAAATAATGCTGTATCAATCTTGGCTGCCTTCTCATTGTGCACTTACTCGGTTATATTTCATTTTTCTTTGTACTGTTTCCTCTAGTCATTGAAGTTGATTGTTATATTCAATAGGTAAAACAATGGTAGCTCGGATCCTTGGTAAATTACTCCATATGGTCGGAATTCTACCAACTGATAAAGTGACTGAGGTACAACGAACTGATTTGGTTGGAGAGTTTGTTGGTCATACCGGTCCAAAGACCAGGAGGAAGGTATGGTACTGGCTTTGAAATCCTTAATTGCATACTTCTTTTAGAAATCAAACCTGACCACCATGCATCGCCCAATTTTACACAGATAAAAGAAGCAGAAGGGGGAATCCTATTTGTGGATGAAGCCTATAGATTGATACCAATGCAGAAGGCAGATGATAAGGACTATGGATTGGAAGCCTTAGAGGAGATTATGTCTGTCATGGACTCTGGAAAAATCGTGGTTATATTTGCAGGATACAGTGAACCAATGAAGCGAGTGATCGCTTCAAATGAAGGTTTCTGCAGGCGGGTGACCAAGTTCTTCCATTTTAACGACTTCAATTCGGCCGAACTAGCGGAAATCCTCCACATCAAGATGAGAAATCAAGCAGCAGAAAGCTTGCTGTATGGATTCAAGCTGCATAACTCATGCAGTGTAGAAGCTGTATCAGCATTGATAGAAAGGGAAACAACAGAAAAGCAACGCAAGGAAATGAATGGGGGTTTGGTGGACACTATGTTGGTTAATGCTAGGGAAAATTTGGATCTCAGGCTTAGCTTTGATTGTATAGATACAGAAGAACTTCTTACCATCACACTGGTAGATTTAGAAGCTGGACTTTGCATATTATCACAGTAAGCGACATATTCTGAAATCTGATAATATTCTGAAGAGGAATATTTCAGCATACATATCCATTCATACAGTTGGATGCTGCCGATTATTGTGGAAATCTTTTGTATCTTTAGTTTTGTAATTGATTATGTTGTAGTATATATAGGCTGGGCTTATTGTGCCCTTTGCTTTATTTGCATCATCCATTGTATTCTTTGTAACTGATTTATTTTTCTCAAGTGAGCAATAAATCTCTTAATGTTTGTGCTTACTCGGAAAATTCAACATTTTCTTTATCTTGGCCAAGGGTAATTTCCCCCGTCATGCCTGGTTTAATTTTAATTTATATGTATGCTTCTTTGTTATTTTATTGTATTATTAGTTCTGATCGTTAATATAAGAGTTAGTTTAATTTTTATTTTGATCATAAATATAAAATCTTAATCCATTTTGTTTTTTATATTTATTTATTTATTTTCAAGATAATTTTTTTAGTAGTTGAATATGTATTTTATCAAATGATAACTCTGGCTAATACACATGATTACATATATTTTAGAAAGATAATATCTATTTATTTCAAATAATTAATTTAATTAATTTTTTTAATTATTCAAATTAATCTATTAGTTCTTATATTAACGATTGGAGGTAGTATAATATTAACTAATAATTAATGTATTATAATTTTCTATGTTATTATGTATATTTATACTTTTGGAAATATGAACCTACAATCTAGTTAATTTGTGAAGAGTATGTGAGAAGAAGTGATAAGATGTGAAAGCACGAAAATTTTAGTTGGAATCTAATTTGTAGAAAGAAATAAGAAAATAGTTGGGGTCAAACTGGAGATACGAAACGGGGACGCTAATATATAAAGCAAGAAAATATCTACTTTAAATTATTTATGTATTTAAAAAAAAATTCATTGTTGAGGGCTGAGGATGTGGTTGAAATATAACTTCTATTTTAAAAATTCCTAAAAAATAAGAACTAAAAATAAGTCAAGTTTGTAACGAAAACAAACATGCTTAAAATTGATGTTGTTATAAAATAGTCCCGTGATGAATTCTATAAAGAAGTTTACTTTAGCAGAATCTGGAAGAACAATCATCCTCTGGTCCCTAATTATTGGAAGAACTGGCACATTGCGTACAAGCCTAAAGTTGTTAAGAGCTACAAGATTTGTTTTCTATGACATAGGCAGCAAGAAGAGTGCGTAAGGAACCCCAACCAAACAAATCGACAGTTAACCGTAATTAGAGTAATTTACGAGGGAAAGGATCTTCGAGGCCCGAAAAAAGTTCCAATTTTTCTGGCTATCCGAACGCCTCCTTCTCTTACCTTTGGGAGAGAAGAAGAATGGTGCTTACTTCTTTATCTGTAATCCCTTCTTCATCTTCGTTTCCTTCGATTTCCAATCTCGATTCCCCTTCTACTTCCACTTCCATCAGAATCAGAACCATCCATTCCTCTAGACGAGGCCTTAAATTTACTAGACCCCCTTTTCAGTTCTCTTCAGTCTACACTTCTCTTCCGTTTTCCTCAATTGTCAGAGCTTCTTCTTCCAAACAAGTTGTAGAAGATGAGTCTGCGGATAAGTTCTGGCAAAACGCCTCCATGGCGGATTTCCTGAGATTCAAGCGAGGAATCGATGGAGGGAGTGGAGAGTTGCAGACGGCAATAGTGAGCTACAGGAAGAAATTCCCATGGTCTCTATTGTACCCTTTTTTTCAGGTGCGAACTAAGACCTTTCCATTGCTCAACGATGGTTTTTTCGTTTCTTTTTCTTTTATGAATGAACTGATTTATTGTGTATTATCTTTTGCACTATCTGGTGGTGTAGGTTGATTTAGTTTCAACAATTCACATCGCAGATAAGAAGTAAGTCTGTCTAGCTTCCCAATTTTTTGTTTTTTAGTTCTGAAAGCAGCTTATCCTTGTGGGATTGTCGGATTAGTAGTTGACATAGAAAAATGAAGTGCATATGACATTTGTAATCTAAAAGAATAATGGAAAGTTATGGAGTCCTGTTGCTGATAAAGGATGGTAGATGTTGAGGTTTCGGCAAATGAAGGCTTCTCTTATTTATCCCTGGCAAATAGTGATGAGATAAACAATGTCACACAAAAAATTTCGCTTTAGAAGTTCATGTGTGAGGAGGAATTTAGATTTATCATTATCTAAATGCAGTCTAACATTAGTGTGACATTACTCATGTCAATCATAGGTCTACTATGCACATCGTATTAGCTTGATTTTTAAAGATACCTCTACTGTCTGACTACAAAATGTGGTGGGTAACTCATAATGAGTTGGGCAAACAAAATTATCACTTCTTCCAAATTAATTCCATCATTTGACATCCAGTTGCCATAAATGACTAAAGAGTATCTTTAAAGATAAAGAGGCGAATTCCTTTGCACTAACGAAGTATTGATAGAATTGATTTCTTTTTTTTTTCTTTTTTTTTGTGGGTGACAGAATTGGTTTCTTTGTCTTTGACTGTTTTTAATTTATTTATCAAGAGTCACTAGTATTTTTAGTTGCTCCGACTTAATCTATGTTCTATCTTGAGAAATAATTAATTTTGGTGCTCCTGATTTCTTCAAACAGGTATTTTACAGCCCTCCAAAATTACTTGAATCCTATGATTGCGTACTTTATGAAATGGTAGCTAGCAGGGAAAGTATAGAAAGTAGAAGAAACACTATCCCTAAAGCAAGGGTGAGAGGCTCCGGCGCTAAGGGTATAAACATCTTGGGATGCATCCAGCGATGGATGGCTCAAATTCTCATGCTTGACTTCCAATTAGACTCTCTGAGTTACGAAGCTGAGAATTGGTACCATGCAGATCTTGACTATGAGACCTTCAAATTGCTCCAGGTTGGGCCCTTCATTTTTCTGACTTACATAGTGGAGCCTACTCTTAATACAGTGCTTGGGGATTGCATATATTGCTCTCACTATTTTGGTTCCTGAGTTTTCTTATCAAAGGAGGGATGAACTTATTTTTAGCTAGCAATGGGTGTGGAATCTGTCTTGAACAATCTGTCAATCTTTATGTTCCTTTTGCATTCCCCCGAAAATTTGCCACTCGCACTCTATTCTCTTCCATTGTTCAAATAATAAAAATATGTCCTTTTGTTTCAGCTTGAAAAAGGTGAAAGCTTCTTTTCTTTTGCAAGAGATATGACTCTTAGATCCACAAAGGCGATGTTGCAGCCGGCTTCTTCTGTTCCAGAAGATCTTGGTTCATGGAGGTCCAAGCTTTTATGGGCTTCTCGGGTACTTCCTATGCCTCTCGTTGGCCTTTTTATCATTGGAAGCGTCTGTGCAGATGCCGGAAGTCAAGCATCAGCGTATCCTGAAATAGAGGCGTTGTCAAGCCTTGATTTTGGTGCTGCAATTAAGTTCTTCCTTGCAAAGAGGCTAGCAACTGAGTGAGTATATATGCCATCATTTGCTTCTGATCATACCTCAATCTTCCTTTATCTTTTTGGTCATTGATGCCAAAAATATTGTTGTGAAGGTTAACAGAGGTGACAGCAGATGTAGAGAGAAATCTGTTATAATTGGTGAGAGGAATAAAGCCGCAGTAGACTCCCTGAGAAAGGCAATTCAGGAGGGACACAATAGGATTGCAATACTCTATGGGGGTGGTCACATGCCTGATCTGGGGAGGAGATTAAGGGAGCAATTCGACCTAGACCCGGGTCGTGTGCAGTGGATTACGGCGTGGTCCATAAAGAAAAGGAATCTAAATACAAGTTCATTTCCATTTCTCAAGACAATGGCTCAAGTCTCAGGTTGGCCATGGAACCGCTATCAAACACTGGCATGGCTCATATTTTCATCGGTCCTGGCATTGGATCTTTTGTTTTGGGAACTCTTCTTTCGTACTTCTGTTGATTGGGTCTCACAAATTGGCACAGAACTTCTTGAGTATTTTGCGTAATGTTTAGCTGATAATGATACAATTGTTCAACTAAAAGCGTTCATAATAACTTAAAGAACAATCTTCTGGCCCGCCAGTGTAAATATTTTGAAAATTTTTCTTCGACAGAATTGAATAACCCACTCCATCTTATCTGTTACAGTGTTCCAATTTATGCATTGATAGTAGGGTTACAAGTTGCAATATACTGTTGCTGCGTGTGACTACCGAATGGAACCCGTGAGTGTGCTAGTGAAAGTGAAAAAACTTTCACCAGTAAGACACTAGTATCAATTAGCTGCAAGTTGCTATATAGTTGTGTAGATTACTAACGCAAGTAATTTGTAATTAATTATGGTTAGAGACTTGGAGTGGGTGTAAAAGGAATGGTTGCTGGACATTTTCTGATGCGACTTGGAGGTTACTCTCGAGCCCACTGGATGAACTTGCATGTGGGCGTAAACTGTGATTTTCGCTTCTGTCCTTCTAAGGGCCTTTGGCGAGCACCCTCAAAACCATGGTTGAAAAAAAATATCAGCCAAATGTCCCTGAAAATATGATGAACCCCCAAACCATGGTTTTATCAGGAGCATATCAGAGTTGCTTCTTGGTTCCAATTATTGGAAGCTTATAGTAGGCCCATCACACATGACCAAATAGCCCAACTCAAATAATTGCTCTTCCTTCCTCTTTTACTCTTTCCCCAGTCGGTCTCTTATATAAAAAAATTCATTTTTCTATAAACATATTTAATATTATGTTTTATAAATATATATAGACACATTAATTATGTATTATTATATTATCTTATATATTATTAATTATGTTAGTAAAATTATTTCATTAACAATTTGATTTTGTTCAAATCAAAATATATCATAAATCTATCCCTTATATAATTATCATATTAATTTAGACTTCTCAGAATCACTTTTCACAAAATCTATCTCTCTAGAATCTATTTTCCAGAAGCTATTCTCCAAACCACGATTTGGTTTCATCCAAACACTTCCTAAATTCTCTCTGGCCACGGACCAAGGTCATGTATGCTTAAGCACATGGTTGTGTATGTGTATAATAGGTACTGATTCGTGCGAGTAATTAGCTCTTTTTCCTAGACTCAATATTGGCAAATGGTTATATAATTTGCCGTGAAAATATTGTCCAGAAAGTTATGATTGATGGGCCCGTACTATTGCACCCACATGTAATGGCCAAGCCCAAGTTACGAGTGTGTGAAGCTTGACACATAGAGAGAGAAGACTGTGATGTATTTATTTGGGCCTCTAGAGCAGGGAGTATGTGTGAGTCCCCCCACCCCGGGTTCTTCTATTTCCCAGAAATTTGAAGCTGTTCCAGCTTAGAGTTATTCTCTTGGCGAGGTTTTTTATCTCTGAATAGTATATTGAGCAGTGGGTTGAATGACTTGAATCAAGATCAAAGGCGAGAGCAGATGCAGCCAAGAAATGTGTGTTGTAATTGGCGAGAGGAATCAAATTGCAATAGAAATCATTCATGCCTCTGGTTAACAGTTGACAAGAACATGAACGATCCTTAGTTTAGTACTAAATTTAAGATATTGCCGAAGCTTCTTTCTTCTTTGGAGCTGCCTGAGTTCCTATGACACAGTGGATTGATTTATTTTGATTCTAAATATAATACTCCAATCTATTTTATCTCATATTTATTTATTTATTTCTTAAATAGTCTTTATAATGATAATAATTCTAACTAATTAATTCGAAGAATAATTATAATTTCAGAGTTTGGGGGGGTCCCGATGCATGTGTCACAGCTTTCAATGGCATTGACTATTTAGTCAAGAGCAACTGCATAACTGCGGATCGGTCCAAAAAAAAAAAAAAAACTGCATAGCTGCGGAGTCAATCATCCGCCGTTACCTTCCTCAATACATTCCAATCACCTTCCCTCCTCCTCATGTTGCCTCTGCTCTAACCAAATGAAAAACGTATCACGTATCAATATCAGCATCCATCATTAATACTCATTGTAAATTACTCCGATCTTTATTATGAGTTCTTATAACTTACTCCTCCGATTTCATCCTATTTATAAGATACTTTCAGTATATTTTATATATAGACTAAAAAAAACCTTACATTTTATTAACTCTCATTTAAAATTTAACAACTTTCTAACTTTATCCATATTTAATATACATTATATTCATATAAACAAATCAATACTCAATATAATAATAAATGAGAGGTAAGATTGTATATTCATACAAAAAAAATCTCTCAGTACTCTATAAATAGGACCAAAAAATATCTTTTTTTTGTCCTATAAATAGGACCAGAGGAGTATTTTTAAGTATCAATAAATGTATTTAATTAATAATTTTTTTACATTTACTTTTATAATTTTTCTCTCAATATTTACCATTACAAATCATTCTCACACCTATCTCCATTTTTTATCTTTCGAATAAAAATTAAATAAGAATAAAATTAAAAAATAATTTTTTTACAAGCAACTTAATAAAGACCGAAGTGTATCTAACATGAAAGCTAATTAATGCTTACTACAAGCTAATTCTTACACTAATCAGCTTTCTCAACACACAAGCTTGATGGACGCATAAGTATAAAGAACCTAGTTCCATGCAAACTTCTTTTTGGTTCTACTTATAATGCATAAGGAGAAAACTTTTTTTTGACCTATTTATAATATTTTATCTTTTATTTATTATTATGTAGATTAAATTATTATTTTCTTGAAAAGTTTATATGTTAAATGGGATGAGGTTGGAGTTGTTAAATTTTAATACAAAATTAATAGGGTTTAAAATTTTTCTTTATTTTAGTCAAATATATTGAAAAAGATTTATAAATAGGATGAAATGAGTATTTTTTTTCCTGTACGACTTCTTTAAAGAATTGAAGTTTATAAAATAATAGGAGGGAGTAATTAATACAATATATTATTTTCAAAGTTGACCAGTTTTGTTTTAAAACTGAAACTAACTAAATAAAGTCCAATATGCTAATACCACTATTTTCAAAAGGAGTTAGGCGTTAAGCTTATAATCTGATTTCTATAATCCAGATTTTATGCTTTTTAATCAAACTTACAATTTTATTCCAAGAAAAAATAAAAAAAGTCTCCGAACTATCAATTGGAAAATTAATCATTTATATTAAAAAATGTAAAGTTAGAGGATCGAAGCTGAACATTATATACATATAATCAAAATTGTAATAGCGTCGTTTTAAGGGAGAATTCAAAAAAAAAAACCTTTAAATTTCAAATTTTAAATCAGTCTTCTTTACTATACTTTAATAATAATAGATAATATTTAAAAAGCAAATAACAACATATTTTAATAGTCATTTCATGATTTGGAATTTTAAAATTTTAAAGTTTGTTTTTAGATTTTTTTTTCAATTTTCAAACATAAAATCACACACAGACTCTGAATAAAGTAAAGAAAATGATGCAGACGTAGTGATAGACTGATAGCCAGAATGCATAAAAAGGTCTGTTTCGAGAGCTCTCTAAGAATGCAGTTACCATATACAGTGCTTGTTTGAATGGGCCAATAAGCTTTGGGAAAAACAAAAGCAAAAAGATACAAAGGCAAAGAAACAAAGCAAACTGGGATCAGTGATGATGAATATGGTCCATATATAGTCTCTGCCAAAAAAAGAAGAAAAATGGTCCTAATTTCTAAGTGGAATTTCTAATACTTAAGTCTTAAATGAGAAGGAAATTAATGAGGGTAATATGTTGAAGACATTGATGTGTAATATACCACTTTGGACTGAAGTCATTTGTTTAGAAAAATTTTGGTTTTAAATATAAGTCACTTATTAGAAAAAGTTTCAGTTTTAAATGTAAATCTCTTACAGTATATTTAATTTCTGTTTTCTAAATTTGCCTTTATTTAATTCTTATTGAAGAGAGAGAAAGAAGACAGAAATGTGAGAATGATCGGTAAATATTAAAAGAAAAATTTAATAAGGATAAGATTGAAAAATCTGGCCAATTTAATGTACTACCTTCGATACTAATTATAAGAGCTGATTGGCTGATTTGAAAATATTAAAAAAAATAAGTTAAGTTAGTTATTTGTAATAAATAGATGTTGTCTTTCCTAAAATATCCTTACTAATAAGTATATTCGTTGGAACTACTATTATTAGAAGAACTGTCTTGGAAAAAGTATATAAATATGAGAGATAGAATGAATTGAGATATATATCTAGGACCAAAATAAAAGTCAAACAAGATCTTATATTAAGTACAGGAGATAGTATTACTTAGCATGCGAAAAATGTGTTACAACTTATAAACTTACAAATATGAGTAAGGACTACATGGTCCTACTACATTGAGGATAGAAAGTTGCATGAGGAAAGCTGAATAATAATGTGGTACTATAACAGAAGCATGCATAAAAACAAAGTGCTGTGTTTGTGGAACCAGAAAATGACCCCATGAACATACAATTATTAATGGACTGCCTTTGATTTTTCCTCTCAATAATTGAGTTGGTAAATGCGACAAACTCTTATTTATTGACATTTTGATGTGAAATTTGATTGCTTTGCCACTTGACTCTTTTTTATTTTTTATTTTTTTAATTTAAGTTCAACTTCAAAATCTGCTTGTGCTTACCATCACACAAATGATGATTCACAATTCATAATTACGGGTCAAATTTATTTATTTAACCACGCAAATTCACATAATCTCTGGGTTTTCTAAACGAAACTGCAATTGAATTATCAGTAAAATAACATAAATTCTTGTTTCTAAGTAATTATATTGATGATAATTGATGCAAGTCCTTATTATTTTTTGTATCTGGTGTTTAACATAATAGCACTTATAATACATTAAAAAATTCAAATGAATTAGTCAATTACAACAAATATTACATTGCCAGTTTACCTCTTTAAAATATCCAATATAATATTAGATTATATATCAATTTATACATTAAGTAAATTAATTTTAAAAAATAATAAATATAAGAAATAAATTGAATTAAAATATTATATTAGGACTAAATCTAATCTTAACTTACTCATCCAAGGGAGTAATTGAAACATCTATTTGTATAAAATATTTGCAAGATGTTTCAAATTTTCTTAGCTAGTTTCCTATTTTGTCCTTATAAATTACCTATTTTAATATTTAATATATTTATTATCTCATTTTCTAAAGCATTATTAATTTATTTCTTTATTCTCTCTTTTATAGTACTGCCTTTACCCTAAAAATAAGTATAAGGGTTATTTTTGGGGAAAAAATTTATAATTTTTACATATTTATTCTCTTTAATCAATTATAATTAACACTTTAATCTATGTGATCTGATAAAATGATTCTTATAAAAAGGGCACAGGATGGTACTGTTCTACAGTCTTCTAATCCTATTTTTAAAGCATGTATAATATGTTTAGTTGAAATCAAGAGAAGCCTTGAAACTCATAAGCACAATCTTAAAACTTAATCACTTTTGACTTTTACCCTTATTTAATACTACATCATGTCATTAACATAAAATCCAGTTTGAAAAAGTTAAAAAAATAAATAAATTACTTTAAAGTATTTTTATTTATTTATTTTTACTAATTTGTCTAACTTATAAACTAAACTAATATATAATTTAATAATACACATAAGTATTTTAGAAAAATCATATAACATATCGTATAATTAAATAATTTATTAGTTTTCTTAGCCTCTTCAAATTAGGCCACTATGTTTTATACTACTTCTGGTTCTAATTATAAAATTTTGTTTGTAGTTTACAAATAAAATTTTATAATTAAGACCGGAGGTAATATTAAACATTGGAGGTAGTACTCTATATGGTAATCCTCTAGTTTTATTTATAAGTTAGTTTTCAACATGTTTAACTAGAAAGAAATACTTCAAACCTAATTAATTATATCCTAAAATTTAACAACTTTATAACTTTATCCCATTTAATATGTACATTTTCTAAGAATAAAACTATATACATAATATTTCCGGTTTTTAATATAAGACTTGTTTAACTAATTTGATTAGATTAAAAAAATTAGATAGTTAGTTAATTATAACAAAATATGACATGTTTTTCCTAAAATACCATAATTATCTTTCTCAATATCCCCCTCTTCTTCTACTTGATTATGATTGAGCGAGTATCCATAAGGGTAATTTAGAAAAAATTGATAAATATGAAAAAAGACTCTTATATTTAGAACTAAAATTAATTTAATAATTAAGTCTTATATTAAAAAATAGAGAAGTAATAAATTAGGAACAAAATTTTAGATTGATATAATAAAGTTAACGGGCTGACTTATATTGAGAGGGGGAAAATGCTCTCTATGCTCTGTAAATACATGTAGTACTTTGACTTTGATAACCCGCTCCTAATTCTGGCAGGCTGTCGCCAAGAATCCAGGAGAAAATGTATTACTGGTCAATTTTATTTATTAAGGCACCGTTTGGATGCACTTACAAACCATGATTTGGAAGCCCAAATCATGGTTTGTACAAAATGCTATCCAACACCCCTCTCAAAAACCAAAACCATAGTTTTGGGTCAAATCATGGTTTTGGAAAAAGCAAAAAAATTTGCTTTTGGAGAAAAAAGGGAGAGTGTGAGAGCCTATAGGATATGTATTTTGTTATTTTTATAAACATATTTTTTTATAAACATATTTAATCTTATATTTTATAAATATATATATTCATATTAATATTTATTAATTATATTATCTTATGTATTATTAATTATGTTAATAAAAAAATATATTATTAACAATTTTATTCCTCTAAATTAAAATATATCATAAAATCTATTTTTTCTGTAATTATCATATTAACTTATTTCTTTTTTTAGTAATTTGTATATATAAAAAGTGCTTCTGATAACAACTATCCAAACACTCTCACTTCTCAAAATCACTTTTTCATAAAATCTATTCTTTCTAGAATCTATTCTCCAAAATCACTTTTCCAAACCACGGTTTGGTTTCATCCAAACACACCCTAAGAGGACAACTAGAATCATAGTTCATCCCTTGTCTTTTTGAGATTTGAATAGCACTCATTTAATTATTGCGACTGAAAAATTAAAATGACACCTCACTAGAAAAACTGAAAAAGGACATAAATATTTCTAGAGAGTTACGTTGAAAATGATAGTAGGAAAATTAAGTACTCCTCCCGTTCAAAATATAAGGCTCATTTTATAGTATAATTTACACTATAAAATAGATTTTATATTTAGGATAAGAGGGAGTATATATTAATTTTTGTGCCAACTAAGTATATATTACTTTAAAATATTTTTTTTATAAAATACATTTACATTAAAGCAATCAATCACTGGGATTTATTAATTGTGAATTACAAATGGATAATTGAGATGGGTCTTATACTATCTGTTACTCAATTCAAATCACAATATAAACTAAATGGATAAAAATGATTGTCGAGAGAAAATCACTCTTCATGTTTTTCCTATTTTTGGGTATGATTTATTCATTATCCAATATCCATTCATGTATTTTTTTTTTCGGGTTTTTTTAATTTCATATTTTTATATAAGGGGTTAAAAATATTACTCTAATCTATCTATAGCCTTTTTGCTTGCTGGGTGGCAAATAGGCATAAATCGAAATGAGAGAAATGTTTTGATTTTAGTGGTGACAATCGAAACCCATAAAATTAATATAATATTTTGTTCCTTCTTTCCCTACTTATGATTAGTCACTTTTTAGCACATGTTCCATCCCAATCAATAAAAAACTTCAAAATCCAATAACTCTGTCTAAAAATTTAGTACCACTCCAATCTTATTTATAAGTTTTAAATTTAGGAAAAGATATTGTCCATTTTATAAGTTTCAATTTGGGATTTGTCTTAACATTTAATGTATTTTTTCTATTTTTTCCTTAATTATTTATTGTCTTTCCTTCATTATGCTCTCTTTTATCATATTTTCCCACACATTCTCTTTCATCATTTTTCTTATTTATTATAAGGACATATTTAGAAACAAAATTATCTTTCTAACCTATTTATTGTTTTTAACTAATTTTAACTAATAGTTCGTTATCCGTGAATTAGTTATTTAAAACTTATAATAAAAACTGAAGGGATTATATTTCTAACTTTGATCCCATTAAATGCATGTGCTTTAAAAGTTAAACAACATACATAAACATTTAATGAGTGACAAATTAGAAACTTGTAATAAAAATGAATGACATACTATAGTTAGGAAAAAAAAATTATTCTCTCTACTTTATGAATAGGACTAGAATGACATTAACATTATTATTAAAAGAACAGACGTTAACATTAACAGTTTAAGATTATTAGCGGGATTTAACCCATTAGGTTAAAAAATTGCTGGCTATATTCTTTTTTTTTTTTTTACAAAAAAGAATCCACAATATTGCGAAGCAAACAACATGAGCAAGCTGAATTAGATAAAGAGGATAAGGTATTTGAAATGATCGGCAAATTTGTAGAAGATCTGACGAGAGTTTAGACTCTGATCTTCTTATTCCTGTGATCCGCCAGAAGCGAAGGGAAAAAATAGAAAAGTGGATAAACCAGGGGCAAAAGTGTAAATGCAATAACGTCCATAACATCCACACTGCACGCCTAGTTTTGCAGAGAGTAATCGTAGTTACCTCCCAAACCAAGCCGAGATTTTGCATTATCCGTTTATTACCATTTTTCTTCTTCTTTCTCCTTCTTCTTCTCTCTTTTAACTCCACACTCGTTGCTCTCATGAATCACCTGCCCCCTCTTTAACCCCCTCCTCGATCGAATTTCGTCGTTTTTTGTTTCTTCCTTTGATTTTCACTCTGATTTTCCCAGAACAGAGAAAATGGATGATAACAATGGCGATCATCAGACGAAACCCGCACCTCGCCTCAATGGATTCACTATTCTGTGTGCTCTTCTTGCCTCCGTCACTTCCGTTCTCCTTGGATATGGTATGTTTGATTCTATGTTTCGAAAGGTTGAATTGAATTCGATTCATGTGGCATTTGTGATTTATGCGTGATTGTGTGTGTGAATTCCTGCAGATATTGGGGCTATGAGCGGTGCTTCGGTTTTGATTAAGGAGGACATGGGGATCTCTTCTTCAAAACAAGAAATCCTGGTGGGTGTTTTGAATGTGTTCTCTCTGTTTGGATCGCTTGCTTCTGGAAAAATGTCCGATTGGATTGGCCGCCGATACACCATTGTGTTTGCCGCATTCACGTTTTTTTTAGGTGCCGTTTTGATGGGTCTCGCGCCCAATTTTTGGGTTCTCTTGGTCGGTCGGATGGTCGCCGGAATTGGCGTCGGCTGTGCCCTCATGATTGCCCCTCTCTACACCGCCGAGCTCTCTCCGGCCATGAGCCGCGGCCTCCTCACCTCCCTTCCCGAAGTCTTCATCACTTTCGGCATCCTGCTCGGCTACATAATTAACTACTGCCTCGCCAGTCTTCCGTTACACCTGGGCTGGAGGCTCATGCTCGGCCTCGCCGCCGCGCCCTCAATTGCCATCGCTTTCGGCGTCATAGCCATGCCGGAATCCCCTCGTTGGCTCGCCATGAAAGGGAAGGTCGCCCAGGCAAAAAAGGTCCTCCTGAAAACCTCATCGTCGCCGGAGGAAGCGGAACAAAGACTCCAGGAAATTACCACAGCGGCGGCAATGGTCACCGGCGGCGAAGGGGATTTCCGCGGGGAAGGTGTCTGGAAGGAGCTATTGCTGAGACCCTCACCAGCAGTCCGTCGCATGCTGGTCACTGCCATCGGAATGAACTTCTTCATGCAAGCCTCCGGAAACGACGCCGTTGTGTACTATTGCCCGGAAGTGTTCAGAGCCGCCGGGATCCACAACAAGAAACAACTCTTCGGCGTGAACGTGATCATGGGCTTAGCCAAAACTTCATTCGTTCTGCTCTCTGCTCTGTACCTAGACAAGTTTGGAAGGCGACCCCTATTGTTATTGGGCTCAACGGGTATGTCCATCTCTCTAGCTGGGCTCGGAGTGGGCTCATTGTTTCTACAGAAATCAGTCAGGAAGCCACTTTGGGCCATCATCCTGTGTGTGGTGGCAGTGTGTGCTGACGTGTCATTCTTTTCAATTGGGCTTGGGCCCATAACGTGGGTATACTCGTCGGAAATATTTCCGACAAGGATGAGGGCCCAAGGTTCAAGCTTGGCGATATCTGTGAACAGGCTCGTCTCCGGCGTGGTGTCGATGACGTTCTTGACGATATCAAAGAAGATAACGTTCGCCGGAATGTTCTTCGTGTTGTGTGGGATAATGGTGGTGGGGACACTGTTCTTTTATGTGTTCATACCAGAGACCAAAGGGAAGAGCTTGGAAGAATTGGAGACTTTGTTTGAGAAAAAACCCAAAGCTGGTGAACATAGGGAAACCGAAATGGGAGCTGTTTAGGGTTGTTAATTGTAATTTTAATGATGTGGAATTATTGTAGTTGGGCTTTTAAGGTTTTCCTGCCTCTTGCCTCTTGTGTTAACCGGGTCCAGAAGTTAATTTTTGTTTTTTTGGGGACTTGGTTGCCATCCTCCTTTTGTAATTATGCAGATTTGATACGAAGGAAAGAAAAGAAGCATCTTGTCTAACCTTGAATTTATTTATCTGTAATTTTTCTAAGGTTTAGTTTGGATGGAGGAAAAAAGGGGAGGAAAATAAATGGGAGAGAACACTATAAAGAAAAACTTTCAATTTAAAAAATTTACTATTTTTGACCTTCTTTTTTCTCCTAATATTCTTTTTATTCTAATTTTCTTTCCAAAAGTAGGAGTCATTGGGAAAAGAAATGACAGTTCAATTTCTGATTGAAACCATAGAACATTAAGAAAAAGAAAATGTGTAGAGTGTTGACATTAATGCAATGCACTAGTGTCTAGTGCAGAGAGGCAGGGAATACTCTTTTTTTAAATTAAAAAAAATTATTCTGATGGCTTTTACTCTTTTTTTTTTAAAATTCTTTTTGGGCTTTGTATGGATATGTAGCTTCCAATTTCCAAATATAGATTTGTTGGACTATTTGTAGGATCAACGGTTTCTATAGATAGGATGAGCTGAGATGGTCTACTTTTACAGGCATTTCAATTCAAACTTTGAAATATGTTATGAGTTATGAAGCATCGGCAGCATCATCCCATTTTGGTTCAACGCCCTTGTCTCTTACTTGCAAGGAATTGAAGGAATAGCCTTAAGATTACAAAAAAGATCAAATTTGCCATCCCTCACTTACAAGGAAGATGAATATGAATAAAGTAAGAAGCCTTTGGCCACATGTACAGCTTCTTCATCACATTTGAAGCAGGGAGAGTACAGAAGGCTGAGGCCTTTGTCTGCTGCATTTATTAATTTGTCTTCATGAGCTTGGAAGCTTCCCGCTTCTCAAAGATGCTTCTCTCATGCAGCCTTCATTGAGCCTTTTACATGGCTTCTCTGCTCTCAATTCACAGGGCAGTATTCCCTATAATCCTCAGATCCTTTCTTACCGCTTTATCATCACAATTTTAAACCCCTCTACCACTTACGTTACTTTGTTTCAATTCAAATTCAATTGCTTGAAATTTAATTATGGAAAATATAGGAATATGCCCTAGAAAGTGTACTGTTAGGTGATGCCTACTTATGCACATCCATCAAATTCAAATAAAAAAGGAAAAATTAATCTTTTGATTCCTATGTTTTTATTTAGTTATAATTCAATTTCTAAATTTTAAATTAGTGCTACTTAGTCCTTATGATTTTGACTTAATCATAACTCAGTCTTTGAGCTGTAACCAAAGGCAACTCAAACCCTATGGTTTGTCCCTATATTTAAAAAAGATAAAAAAAATTATATATTTCATGAAACTTAAGGATTAACGACGTAGATGATTAAAATCATAATAACTGAGTTATATCACATCAAAGTTTAAGAATTGAGTTACATGCAAATTAAAGTTTAAAAATGAAGTTGTAGCAAATTAAAGTTTAGAGATTAAGTTACAGCTAAGTTAAAATTATAAGAATTAAAAGATTAATTTTCTGAGTATGGACAACGTATACAAAACTGTACATTTTATGAAGCATATTTTGAAAGCGACCACTGGCATTCCGAAAATGAAGGTAGTGCTTGACATTAATGAAAAGTGGCAGTCACCTTATTTTGTGGGGTTTACTCCTAACTCTTTTCATACATCTTCAGCATTTAGGTTTTGTTTTATTCCTTGGCAGCATATATCGTTTCTAATAGTATTTGTATATATAGCATATGTGAATGTGCTAGTGCTTATACTTTTTCGTTTGAGCCGTTTAAATTCAAACTTGAAGTGTTATTTTATGAACCATCAACATCCATCCATTGACTTTTCTTTTAAAAAAAAAAAAATTGGTTCAATGCCATTGTCTGCTTCTGCAAAACACAGATTTCATTATTCAAAACTCCATATATAGCATTCAGATCACCAAATTATTTGTAGAAAGCTCCAAGCTAAGTGTAAGTACTTGAAGCATTATTGCATGTGCGCGCATACACACACACACACACACTTATAGTGATTGTCTTCATGGAATGTAACAAAGAATGTGAGCTCACATTTTCGGAGTCTTTCAAGAATTCTCATCATCATTAGAAGAGCCCTGTTCTGTTCTGCAAAGTCACCAAATTTAGCAGAAACAAAAAGAGAAGAGAAAAATAACGCGAACATATGTCTCTGATAAGATTACCATATTGATGACAAGATGCCTCCTTCTAACTCTAATCTTTCCCGGCATACTAAATTTAAACCATAATCTCAAATTAAACTTAGATCCACAGAGAAGCGAAAGTTCACATCCTCATCCATTAATTTCAAATATAGAAGCAACATTTGGCGTATAACTGAGTTTGCTGAAGCATATGACTCTGAGTAGTAATGCAAATAGAGGAATGAATTGCATGAAAATGTGGACACCCTACCCTCAAAGGTCAAAGCAATCTGATTTTCTATTAAGAAACTCTTTTGTCTTTGTTATTATTATAACCTGGAGAGGAGAGAGACAAACAATTATTGAAAACCACTTTAACTTTAAGGATATATACATAGTACCTGCAGACATACATAAGTACTAAAATAAATAAATCAATATGCTTTCCCAAAGCTATTGTCTGTTTATGTACCAAAGTAAATGTACGACATGATTCTTTTTGAATGGGGAATTAATCTTGTTTAGATCTGACCCTGAATGGTGCATTAATCTTTTGAATTTGGTACCAATAAGTATCGTCCCTCTTAAAATAACGTTCTCTTTTAGACCATTTTTTGCTGAAACTCAAACAGTTTCTTGTTCAAATTTAACCTGATAATAGGAGATATATTGATACTGTGTAAATAACTACACAATTTTTTTTGTAATGTAAAAATACATGAACTAGTGAGCACAAAAAGAAAACATCTGAAAAACCCAAGTCATTTCAGCTTTTAAAAAAACAAAATGAAAAAACCCAAGTCATGGAAGGGACATATATATTACTGAGGTGATTAAGGATTTCATTTGGTGTTTGTGAAGGGGAAAAAAAAAAAAGCTATGCTGATTGTATATGTGTTTGTTAATTAAGTAGGGTTCTTCTTCTTCCTCTTTGGTTTTAAATTTCAAACAATAGCTTTATTATTAACGTTGTTCTTATAAATAAAGGGTGGTTCAGGATTCTGGTTCCCTGCCACCTCGTTCGTATGTCCCTGACCAAACCTACACTGATGCTTCATTACTTTTGTAATCACTAGCTACGACATAAAAACAATCACTAGTAGATTATTTCACATCTCACTTTTTTTGCTATTAATTAATTAATTTTATATTTATGTTAAACTTTATTATTAATCCATAGAAATAAACTCTTTTCCTAACCTCTTTCTGCTTGCTTTACTTCCTGTAATATCTCGCTTCCAGATTCTTTCAATAACACCTTATTGCAAATTCGAAATGTTACCTTGGGAATGAATAATTACAACCCTGTCTATTTCCAAGAAGTACTATCCTAACGTAGGGTGTAAGAATCAATTTTGTATTATTATTATTATTAGTTTTAGTTTTTCAAAGAAGGTTAATCTTCATGATTCGATCTCTTCGGAGTTCGAAACGTCTTTCATGTTTTGCAAGTCAAATAGTAGAGAGAGAGAGAGAGAGAGAGAGAGAGAGAGAGGAAAACTTCACTGATCACTAACAATGAACAAGCCAGCCCATTCATGGGAGGACCATTTTATTTACAAAAAATTACTTTTTCCCGATCATATTCATTACAGTAGATCTCTTAATGTTGACAAGTTAATTGCTGTTTAAATTTGTTGATAATAACAAAATATTTTAGGCCATTTAAAGTAATAAATCAATTCAAATTACATTCAGCACTGCAAGTCTTACTTAAGTATGAGGTTGCATATTTGCCCTTCTATATATATGTAATGGGGTTCTGAGTTCTTTTTATTAGATCAAAGATGAGGGGGGAAAAAACAACTTCAAATGTCACTAGTACTTTGAATTAATTATATGTTCCACTAATATGATTGTTCTCATAATTAGATTATGCAAAGATATTAAAAATTATTAAATGACTTATTGACAAAGTAAAGTATGACAATATTTAATCAAAATATTTATTTCTTTGTTTATTATTTTAAATTGCACCATTTGTTAAATTTTTAGGAAAACGTTGCACCAATCGCATGACAAAAAACTTTCGGTACAAATTTACTATTTAACTTTTTATGAAAACATATAATTTTAAAAGTTGTACTCCTTTTTTTTTCTCTCCCGAAAAAGCGGGTCTTTTACTCTTGTTAATTAATCCAATGGCTGGACGACCAGTAATTCAGGACAAAGAAGACGACGATCGACAAAACAGCATGGCGTTATTTATTCATTTATTTCTATAATATATTAATATATTAATTATTTAATTTGACATTTCGAGTCTTCCTCGATTCTTCCCTCCCTCGTCATGCATTTATTTAAATATCCCTCTCTTTTCCCCTGTTTCCCCTCAGAACACAAGCAGCGTTTCTTCTTCAAAATCCCATCTTTCTTTGATTCACAGCACTCTCTCTCTCTTTCTCTCTCTCTGAACTGTAATGGAAAACCGACTCAAAATACGAGTCTCTCGCATGTTCAGCACCTCGTTCGGGTCTTGCAGGACCCGAAACTTCTCCGATGTCATGGAAAAAGCTCCACACTACCACCCACCATCCTCACATCTCATGGAGCCCATGTCCCCCAGACTTCGTCCCTTTCCTTCCATCTTCAGACCCAAAGCCTCACAATCTCTTCACGCTCCATGCTTTGATTCCCTCTGCGACGACCTCAACGGTAGGTCTTGTCTTCTTGCTTCTCGTAGCTGCGAGAATGAGTTTGATTCTGCCGAGAAAGTGAAAGAATCAGCAAGAAAGAAGAAGGATACGAAGAGGAGGAGGAAGACGACGACGACGAAGAAGAAGAAGAAGGATACCCAGATGAAAATTAATCACAAGGAGACTATTCCGTTCGGTTATAGCAAGAAAGAAGCAGATGATTTTGGAGGGAATTGGTGGTATAGCAGTGACGACGAAGATGACGAGACGGACACTCTTTTCTCTTCTAAAAGCACCTCGTCTGACTCCTCACAGTCTCGCCGGTTTCGCCGGAGGCATCGGTCTCGCCGGAGAAAGCAGGACGGAAGTCGGTTCAGCTCTAAGAAGGGGAATTCTGAGATGGGTGTTCTGCCATTGCAGGTGAAAGTGAAGGATAGCTTCGCCGTGGTGAAACGTTCGAGTGATCCTTACAATGACTTCAGGACGTCAATGGTGGAAATGATAGTGGAGAAACAGATATTTGCTGCAAAGGATTTGGAGAATCTGTTGCAGTGTTTTCTGTCACTGAATTCACATCATCATCACAAGATCATTGTGGAAGTATTCACGGAGATTTATGATGCTCTGTTCTGTGACTGGGTTTAGAATTTGAATGGAAAACAGAGAGAGAACTTTTCTGAGTTCATTGTGCTTTGTTTCTATGGAAATTAGTTTAGTTTCTGACTTGGCTTAGCTTAGCTTCCTTGTATCATACCTCATTTTCTATTTAATTCAAGTCACTTCTCCGGTTCTCTTCCCCTGAGATTTCCTCTTGCTAGTTCTTGTGTTCTGTTTTTTAATTTTCCTGATTTTACTGGACTTGAAAGTCGAAAAAGATTTGAATTTTGAGGGAGAAAAGTTGCAAAACTGGAGCTGTCTTCTTCGTTGAAGTAAAAACTAAACGCTCCTTTTTCTTGTTTGTGGATTCACTAAAAGAATAGAAACCATAAAAAGAAAAGATTGCTCTTTCCAAAGTCCGCTTGAGAAAAAAGACTGCGTTTTGATTTGCTTTTCACTGTAATTAGCATGTTATCATTATTCATTAGGTACTTCACCTTCAAAATAGATCTCAGGGCCTATAATATTAGATTATTAGTATCACCTAAGCAATTGAAAGCATATTAA
This sequence comes from Neltuma alba, assembly GCF_004799145.2. Taxonomy (NCBI): domain Eukaryota; kingdom Viridiplantae; phylum Streptophyta; class Magnoliopsida; order Fabales; family Fabaceae; genus Neltuma; species Neltuma alba. The sequence goes on from NW_021637198.1 coordinate 23,703, forward strand.
ATTATATTTTGAATAGTTGAACTTCTTAAAAGTTTAAAAGTGGTTGAACTTCTTAAACTCGTCATAAATTAAAATTATTTCTCAATAATGCTCCCAAATTAAATTAAATGATTCTAATTTCCTTTTTCATATGTATTTTGACCGCCAATTGCCAAAGTAATCAGCATAGTTAATGAAGGGCAGGGATGGGAAAAAAATTAAGCAATACTCCAAATGTTCCTACTGTGACTTCTATACTTTGCATCGTCAGGTTATATTTCATACTAGCTGATAGTTACTATAGTATTTTTGAGTGTGTTTTTGGGATGATGAGTTTTTTTTTTGGAACGATTTGCTTCTTTTTCTATATCATTTTATTAAAAAAATCATTTAGTTCTTATAATTTTGATTCAGTTACATTATTTCTGTTTTTCAAGTTTAACTTATCCAACCCACTTCTTTAAATTTTAGCTATTTTAATCTTTTAGTCCTCTTATATATATATATTAAAAAGTATATCGTCATTTAGAAACTGAATTGTAACTTAATTATAGAGTGTAAGAATCGATATATTGAATAGTTAAAACTTTAAAAGCTGAGTCTTAAACATCATAACCTGATTAATTTTGCACTAACATGAAAGATGGAATAGTATATGCTCTTGAATGCAATAACAGGCAGGGATTAAAGAAGGTGGATATGCGTGTGTGCGCGTGGGGAAACTAGAGAAAACAAGTTTGGCTTTATTTGACCTTTATCTTGTTTGTAAAAAATGAGCGTGGCCCCAATAAATAGGAGATAGTTAAACATGAATCTCCAGCATCGTGTTTATCTTTTGTTTTTTGTTTTAAATTATTACTACTTTCGTTCTTAATATAAAAACTTGTTAACTAGTTCAAGTATGTTAACTAATTCAAGTATATTAAAAAAATTTGTTAAGTTAGTTATTTATAATAAATAGGTGTTATCATTCTTAAAATACTTTTACTAATCATGTTTATTAGTTAGAACTACCATTTGGTAGAACTATTAACATGTACAATTATTACAAAAACTACTTTATAAAAAATAAATAAATATGAAAGATAAAGTGGATTGAAATCTTATATTTAAAACCAAATTGAATATTAAACCATCTCTTATATTAAGAATCAGGGAAAGTATTATGATATTTTATTATTGGTGCAAAGAGTGACATATATTAGTGTCCGAAGAGTAATCAACCATTCTCATTCACTATCTAATGTGACCATTGAGGTGGATTCACATGTGATCCAAATATCTTCATGTCCCTTCCTCTGTTTTCATAAAACCATCATAGCCAGTTTCAGCCATGGAATGATAGAATTTCTAGGTTTCAAAGCCCAACGTGCGGCCACACATTATGTTAATGATAAATATAAATAATATTCAAAGTAGGTTTTATTCACAATGTTTATATATATATTATTATTAAATTAAGTTGGCCTATCTATTATTCTTTCAGACCAAATCTGCATAAATATTTTTTTATCATACGGACGGTATATTAAGATCCATTGAACACATCCAAATGGGTTGGCAAAGCAACAAGAAGATGATTAATAATTTGGTCAAAGCATGGCAACCAGGGGAGTATAGCAGAGAACAAAATCCACGATTAAAATTACATTGGATCTAAGGGAAGAGAAAGAGAAGAAGAAAACAATACAAGAATGGCATACATATATGGTACAGTCTTGTCTATGTCACAGAAAACAGACAAAAACATACATTGTCATATAAAATTGGTAGGTAGAGAAGAACAAGCTGTTAGGTTGTATGATGAAGCAGGGATTCATGAAACAACAACAATAATAGTATTAGACGGTGATGAGGTCTGAGGAGAACAGTAGAAATAGCAGAGTGAAGACAAAACAAAAGGCAGCGTCCTTACCATCAGACATGATTGAATTTAGTATATTGAGTTCGTTTGTCTGTTGTATAATACAAGTTCCCAAGCACTTACCTGGAAGGTGGTTGGAATGTTCATGTCCGTATATTTTTCTAAGTTTTTAACCATGATCTGTTGTACATATATATATGTTGGATTCTTATGGCAGCAAACAGCATGCATCATCCAAGATAAGATAGGATATATTTATGCAGGTTTAATTTCTTTTGTTTTTTGAGTGAGGAATAAGGAGTATACTCCACTAATAACAAAATCATCTGCTCTTGTTTTAGAGTACTAATATGAGGGCAAAGGATAAATTCCCATCAATTAAGTACATGGAATGAGTTTATACCTTGTCCAGTTCTGAACGCAAGAATTATATAGCTATACAGATTTAAAAAAAAAATTAGTTTGATTAGTTATTTATACAAAATGTTTGTTAGTTTTCCTTAAATACCTTCTTTAATAATTTATATTTGAGCTACTCCATAAATTAATGAAAACACCTTTCACATGTACAATTAATAAGAATAGCTTGGGAGATAAAAATTATAAATTTGAAAAATAGAATATTACTCTAGTCTTTATTATAAATCACTTGTAACATATTCTTCTGGTCCTAAATATAAAACCCATATACATACTAATATAAGGGTCATATTTAAGACCGGAGGAATACCTTTATATATGAAGGAATGCATTAAATAAACAAAATTTTCTAATTTTATCCTTATTCTTTTTATACATTTACACATCATTCTTATATTTTCTCCTTCTTTCTCTCTTTTCAATAAAAATTAAATTAAATCTATTACAAGTAACTTGTATTTATGATCAAAACTTTCCCTACAAGGAACTTATATCTAGCATTGGAGTAGTAGAGTGTAGTCTTGCATTTATTATTAAGAAGCAAATCTCCAAAATACTTTTTGTATTTAGGATGAGAGGGAGAGACACCAAAGGAAACAAACGACGCTATGGAAACTGAAAAAAAAAAATGAAAGACAACAAAAGCGGATAGAAATAACATTTATTTGTTATATATGCTAAACATTCATTAGATTTGACGCTTAATTTCTTCTAGGAATTCATTACACCTAAAAATGATTTTTGAAGGATTATTATAGTATTGATGTTTTAGTTTTTGTAATGTAGATGCGCGGGTGTGATTAAAAAATGAAGGCCGAAAGAAGTAGCACTTTATTAAAAAAGAAGAAGAAAAATAAAAAGTTTTGTCCAATTAAATTCTTGGGGCTTGATTTCCAGATATGACCCAAACGATGAAACCTACAGTGTGATTGGTAAGGGTGAAAACAAGTAAGGCGGTTTATCATAGGCTTATGACCTGGTCTATTTTTAAAAGAAATAGGTTCAGACTTGTTTAATTTAATAGGTTAGGATTAGGCTCTCTAAAAAGCCTACTAAACTTGTTAGGTTGGGCTGAGTCTGTTATAAATTTATAATATTAATTTATGAGAAAATTAATTAATAGTACTATAGTTAATGTGCTCTTTTAATTTATTTTTTAATTTTAATATATAGTTAATGGCTTAGTGTTTCCTTGGATTTTGAAGTTTAGTTGACAAGTGAAGATGAAAATATAATTTAAAATAACAATATCAATAAATAATGTGATCTTTAAATTTTAAAAATATAAATAAAATAGGAAAGAAAAATTTTGTTCCTAGAATGATAAATTAGTTAACTTATGTATTATGTTAATTAAATTATGATACCCTATTTATTCATTGTAAAATTAATAGTTTTTTCTCTTTATTTATTTGTTTTGATTTTAATTTTCATTTTGTACTTAAATGTAGTCTTATTCTAAATTTTAACAAAAAATTACAACCAGTTTTGAATAAGATCCTTGTAAATTGTAATTGAGATTTAAAATAGTACTTATCACACTAAAATTTAAATAAAAGACAAGACTAAAAAATTAATTATTATGTATCCTTTTTTAAATCTTTGCTTCTTCTTTTTATAAGCATCACCATGTAATTTGAATTTTAAAAACATAGATTTTTTAACAGGTTTTAAGCCAGGTTAGACTTAGGCTAAATAATAAACTTGTAACAGGTCACAGGTCACGCTCATATCGATAGGCTACAAAACAGTTCTGACTTGTTAAAAGCAAAGCCTGGTCTATTTTCACCCTTAATGATTGGTGTCTAATGATGTTTAAGCCGACCTAATTTCAAAATGGCCTCTCTCCCACTGAACCAAGTGTTTAGAAAGTTTTATTTCATCAAGATAAAGTTTGCATTGTAGAGTGAAATAAAGTTACTGGTTAATAACGAGGGATAGTCTGGAATGAATTAAGATTTAATTAGCTGATAACAGGCTGTATCAGCTTTAATTAAAATTTAATTTTACAAAGGATGGATACTTTGGATGATGCTAAGAAATGAAGCATCGCATTTGAAATTGATTTGGCCAATTTGGGGATTTTTCTTGAGTGGATCCCCCAAGCCATAAATCCAGTCCGCCAAATTTGACATGGTTTTTGTCTTCTTCCGAGTGGAATAATAATTTATAAAAAGTTGCAGCCTTCAGGAGAACACAGTAATTAAAAGTAACATCAACTGCAAAATTTACTCAGAATTATCTTATTTTAAAAATAATAGCAGCATTAGTGATTAGGAGGGTTTTAACTGCTTCTACCCGATACCTGATAGAGATTATTCTTATGTTCAAAATAATTTAAGAATAATCCGAGTTAGAAAAACAAGTAGTTTCTTATTTCTAATTCTGTATTCTCTATATCATAAGTCTAATTTAATTAAATCGGAACAAATTCAACCAATTTCAATATTATATTTATTTCTTATGATAAGATACTTGGAAGTAATACTTTTTTCTGGAGATGAAAATTAATAATAGAGACGGAGGACGATTGGAAGATCTCCAATGAAGGTAATCTGAAAGCTTTCGTTTTCCAATTTTTTTCCCTCGTAATTTGCAATTTCACAACTTCTCTCTTTTATAATGATTAACTATTCCTAATTTACTTGGCCCAAAAAAAAACACTATTCATAATTATATTATTTTCAGATGAATTTCATTAAAAAATAAAAATAAAAATAAAAATTAGGTCTCAAGTGGCATATTTTCCCCTGAAACTATCCTTATCAGATTTGGCGCAACAGCTGGTGAGTCAGAGTCAGCTCCTGCCAGAATTCCAGCTGTGAAATCTAGCTAGCTGCCCCATCACTGTCTTCCTCATTCTTCTGTACCTCTCCATTACTTTTCATTACCCTTAACAACACCCTTTTATTTCCTCCGTTATTAAAACATCTATCACATTATGCCACTCAAGCTCTTCATTTATGTTAAATGCTTCTGATACTTCCATATAATTTATATTGACGAAAGGTTATTTTTGTCTTAGTATTCGCCACGAAAGTGTCATCGGTATACAGAAGTTTTTTAAGCTTAACGTCGTCTGGAAGTGTTAAAAGCTGAGCAATGTTATACTTTTTGTTAAAAATAAGTAGCAGAAAAAAAAGGTGATATTACACTCTTTTTTTTAACATTTCTAGGGTAATATTGAGGCAAATTTTTTTTTTGAATATCTACAACCTCTTCACGCATACTTTCAGGGCAAAAATGACTCCCTACCTTAAATAATATGACAATAAATGGTAATTATACTTAAATTTGTCTGTGCTGTACTGCTGTATATGTAGACTTAGCACTGCGAAGCTATGCAAATGAATCATCAATGTGACTACTGATTAGGAAAATGGTGCGTCAATGCTTCAGAAAGGTCCAATTCAACCAACCACACCGACTCCCACCTTCATTAAAGTAAAATCAACCAGGCTTGCAAATTTATTCATTTTTAAAACGCTTAATGGGAGACAGAAGTCCGGGTTTGGGACGTTGGAGTTCGAGAGGCCTTGTGGGGTCCCCTTTGTCTTTCATTGAACCCAAATGACAAAACAAAATGCAATTGGGTTTCTTCCATTCTTCTTCCTTCCCAGAAAATGTTAAAACAAGCTTCAATGGCTCCTTTTCTGTCTTGTGCATAATCAAATCTTCCCTCAGATCATCTAGCACAATCCTTCACAATAGTATTGTTTCATTCAGTCATTCTCAATGTTGCTAAGAAACTCCATTTCCAACACCAAGAAGTTCTTCAGAAGGACCCTCAACAACTTCAAGTCTTTCTTCTCTTCAGGATACCACAGGCTTCCAAAAACATCTCCCCACCATCACTTTCCCTATTCTTCACCTAGTCCTCTCATCCTCATGGACACCCATCAAAGTAATTCAGAATTGGAGAAGCTCAATACTCACCAATGGGATTCCTCAGAGAAAGAGAAGGCAGAGAGAAGGAGCCAGGAAAAGGAGGAGTATTATCATCGAAGTCCTGTACAGAAGAAGAAGATGAAGCAGATAGATAAAAGAGACAATGAGAGGAACATGATTAGTCATCAAAAAGGGAGGCATGAAGAGTCACCAGTGAGAAATTTAATGGTGGAAAGGAGGCTGAGGGAGCTAGAGATGCTGGATATGGGGAATGTGGAATATGTGTTGGACATTGAAGAGGTTCTTCATTACTATTCAAGGCTCACTTGTCCTGCATATCTTGAAATTGTGGATAACTTCTTCATGCAGATCTACTCTGAGTTCTTTGCTTCTGTTTCTAAATTGCCCCCTCCAAATCAATAAGCCTCTTTCCCTGCTTACTTGATTCTCTTTGTTTATTGACCCTACATTATTAGAACTGTTTGGTCTGTTTCAATAATTTAAATTTATTTTGTTTCTTTCAGATATTCATTCATCAACACTGAGACTATTCTTTTGACATATTTATTATATAGGGACGTGATTATGAATGATATGTATATGTATATGCATTTCACATATACACTTGGATAAGCAAATTCAGAATACATTCAGGAAGTTGCAATCACACTGTAAATGTAAATTTCTTTCAAGATCAGAAACTAGTTTTAGCTCAACCTGCAGGAATGGAAGGTGTCTATTTATTTGTTTACCTTTTGGGAGGGGGAGTTCAGATCCTTTATATTTTGGAAATGAAGTCACGTTATACAGCTCAAAAAGAACGGACTAGTGAGTGGTGTGCGACTAAACAGTTTTTATGGTAGAAGCTGATACATTAAAGGCTTGATTTTCAAATATTATCAATCTTCGCTTTTATTTAATTCCTTGTTGAAAGTTTAGGTGAAGATGCTGGTAAAAAAAAAGTTTAGGTGAAGATAACGCTGCTTCTAATGTCATAATGAACTCAACCACAAGGTTTTCCACTATTGTCTATCAAAACGGCACATCCAAGTGAGAAACTTTTACTTTATGCAATGTTTGGTACGCGGAAAAGTGTTTTCTGGAAAGAAAATGAGAAATGCGCCTATCCATTTTCTTTTAGGTGCGTTTTTCATTTCCTTTCTAGAAAATATTTTTTCACATACCAAACATCACGGTAAATCTGATCCTCATTTTGTTTGTCTAAGGGTGTCTCCCTTTCCACTCCCTAATTTCAAAGGCTATGTTTCTTTAACTTGTAAAAGAAAAAAATAGAAAAGTTTCCATGACCTTTTTGTTCTCCAAAAAAACGAAATTTCCACCTATTGAAGAACCCATGGCCAATATATACAATGACAAGATGAAGCCCATTGATATTTAGGCTTCACTCGTCGGACTCAGTTATAGTCTGGCCCATGAAGTTTACTGGCATAACTGATAACAATATTAGATATCTGATATGGTGAATCCAAGACTGGTTCGTTGGGTCGTATGTATCATTGTGTTATGGTGGTCCTTGAGGATAACACTAATTCTCCAAAGCCCATTGGGAAAATTTATGTTTGGAAAGTGGGAAAGTAAGAATCAGCACCTGGTGCACAGAAATCAGAAAAATGGAGGATATATCCAGTGACAGTGATGGAGCTAAAACGCAAATCCAAGAAGATGGGGTGGATATAAGCATGCCACTATGTAAAGCACTAAGGAAAGTGTGAATTGAAGCCTGCCCCTGGAGGCAGTACTAGGGGTGGATATGATTCCCCAAATTAGGAAACAAATTGATTCTATTCAAGAGTTGCAGAATCAACTGTCACTTCCACAAGATCCTACAAGGCTTAATGAAAGGTATAATATATATACTTGATCAATCCCATTGTTAATGGGGTATCTTTATTTCTTAAAATGCGTGGAAGAAGGAAAGAAATGAGGTAATTAAATTAAGTAATGTTTAATTAAGTTAGTTAAAAGTGGTGGTCCATTTAAGTCCAGAAAGATGACAAGTAGCCATCTAAAGAATTCCTTTCTTATATATCACTCACTCTTTCTCTCTCTTCCTTTCCACACTGATCGATGAATAATGCTTCTCATGACTCGTCATCTTCATTCCCCTGCATGCCTTGCACTTTTCATCGGACAAAAATAAAGCCACCACACTCTCCAAATCTGCTTCTTCCTTTTTATATCTTTTGATCTATATATACTTTTTCTGCATGCAATCCCATACTTACGACTAACCCAGCTCTAGCGGCTGATTAAAAATGCCTCCTAGTTAGAGTAGGGACAGCTGATAATGAAGCCATGATGTTTGTCACATCCACGAACAACTGGACGCTACCATTTAATTCAGAGCCACTAATCTTGTTTATCTATGAAGCATCTTCTCATTGTTGAGTGAACTATAATGGTGACCGGTAAACCATTGATTTTGAGTAGTGTAGAAGAAAAAAACAGTAAAAGGAATCAGCTAGCTAGCTATATAGATCTATAGGTATAACTATATCTTTAAGATTCCACCTATAAACAGGTTTGTTTCTATATTTGTGTACATATACACAAAAACGTACGCATACAATGAATTGAGAGATCATGAGTTACATATCCCAGTCCTCCACGGAATAGTTAGGAAAGTAATAAGAATCTAATGATTAGAATGAAGTCACCTTCAAGGGTGATGCATTTCTTCATCTAAAATTAAAGTCAGATGGTCCTGCAGAAAATATATGTGCATATATATAGTGGAGAGAATAATACCCAAATCATACGGTTATACACAATAAATTACTTGGACCACGTATATTAAAAGCAGTAAATATATACATGTAGGAAATGGTCCAGATGATTCACTATTCATGAGCATGTGCACAGTGTGTTGCTGCACAATACAAAAGCTGAAGGAAGGGGTTATGATCATCTGGTGTACCAGTGGTGTCACGTGTGACCTGGACCAAAATAATAATTTGTTTCTATGTATTCTAGTATGCCCTTTTGTAGGGCAAGTGTCCTTAACTTTTAAGGTCTTATTTATGTATTAGTTGATAGTTGAGGATCATGTAACTTCTATATCCACCCACCCACATGAGTTTTTCTTTTTTCCACAACCAATATTCCTAACCCTTCAGAAAAAGGGTTCCTTAAAGAGTTCAATTCTATTAAGAATGGCCAACAAAAACAACCCAATCGCTGACTTATTGTTCCAAGTAATTTACTGTAGGAGTTTAAGATGCTACGTTTCTTTCTTTCTTTTCAATTTCTAGGCATATATATGTGATGAACTTTCAGCATCTTTTGATTCCATTCTATGTAAACATATGTACATATACACACATATATATTGACCTAACAGTAGTTGAGACCATTATAGTGGTTGTCTTATTAGTCTTCATGCTTTTGGCCAGTCCCACCTTCAATATATTTACCACAACCACTATGTTTATATATGTATGACTATCTAATATCTAATGCTACTGAATCATATTCAATCATTGTCAGGTCTAATTGAGGTCCATAGTATTTTAACGCGATTCTTTCCATTCACAGGATTTGAACCTTTGCCTTTATTTGTTTACGGTTGGGAATTGAGCCTCTTCCAGTTGACCCAACCATCATCATCGGTAATTGTATTCATATACAGCTAAATTATATATATATATATATATATATATATATATATATATATAATGCAGTCAAGATCTATTAGCTACATCAGCAACGACAGTTACACCTTCCTCTTACAACTAATCACTATCATCACTACAATTATGCATGGTCATGTCCATTAAAGCCAACTTGCCATCAAATTTATCACCTTACTATTAGTTTGATAGTTTCTGTATATGCAATATAGACAGCTTTAGCAGCTCACTACAATATGGATGTATAAAGCTGTCTCATTATATATGTCTTTGATTTGAAGAATTAATTTTGGTGCTTTGAATATGGTTTGAAGTTAGAAGTCGCTTTAATCCACCGTATGTGCTGTGTGAAAGTAGCGATTCTAGAAGAAGATGAAGGTGGTGGGAAGAGATTAAAAATGGAATTAACTAAAGGGATGTGTAATGAGGTGAGACAATAATTAGGGAACCAAATGGTGGTCCTGCAATAATTTGATGCTGATATTAATTCATAGTTTATACATATAGACTGAGGGCTATTGACCATACTCAGATTGGTCGGGATAACACACACCAATAACATTTCTGTAAACTCCTTCCTTCCCAGCTAACATTCTTGTCCTTTTCAATCTATTCCAATTTCACATCATTTCAGATTTATGTCACTTTTCTGCAATATCTTGTACTATCACCACTTCGCTAGTTACCTTATAACCTGGATTTATTTCAAAAGAATTTATTTCCATTACAAATTAACTGATTCTTTATGTGTGTGTATGTTACATTATCCTGATATATTCCTACACAGAACAAGTTAATTGTTTTGGTCTCTCTTTTTACATATATATGACAATGTCCCTTGCAGTCATATGATGAGCATGAGTAATATATGAGTTAAATTGAAATAGAATACTACTTAAAACTGGTTGCTCGGTCAAGCATCCAAAGCTTTACTAGTTGAGGACGATAAATACAATATTATATGTGTGTGTATGCGCATGTGTGTATATATATACACATATCAGAGCAAGGGTCGATGTGGCATCTAAGAAAAATGGTTGGTTGAACATCGCTAAAGTGCTTTGAACATGTGCAAAGAAGGCTATTAGAGAACTTGGTGAGAAGAGTAGATCAAACAGTATGAAATCTCATAAAAAAGGACAGAGGAAGACCGAGAAGAATGCTCAATGAGATCATTGAACGAAACCTTCTGGTCAATAACATATGTAAAAATTGAGTTGTTGACAAAACACAATGACATTGTGTAATTCATGTAGCCGACCCCACCTAGTGGATAAGGCTTGCTGTTGTTGTTGAGTTTTGAATTCAAATTCTTATTGAGATCATGGCTAGGACAAGCATGTCTCATATCGATTTAAAAATTGAAAAAAAAAAAAGAAGATGTAAGATACAAGAGTAATAAAAGAGAAGATGTAAGATAAAAGAGTAATAAAAACTAATAAAAATTTTTAACCCAATTTAAATTGAGCTCATTAAAAAATTTCTCCCCTCTCCCTTTTCATTTCTCTCATACTAGATATAGGGTTAAACTACATATAAGTTATTCACTAATTATGATATCCTCACATTTAGAATGAATTTTAAACAGACATTAGTATAAGATGAGTCAAATTCTTTACCAATTAGACCAACTTTTGTTAATAAAATTATTGTATAAACATTCGCATGAAAATAGCACACACGCATATATTCTGATTCTTCTCTCATGATAATTTTGGAGTTGAAATGTTCAATTATATGTTCTTGCTACAACTTCAAGTCCAGCTGTTCTTTTTAGATTCTTTTATCATCTATATAGGATTCAATTCTTTTCTATGCATTGAAGAGGAAAAGTGGTCCGAGTTTTTATGATGATAAGAATATATGGAGCAATGAGGATAAGGATTAAATAAAGAAGCAATTCATTCAATTAAACTAAAAAATATATTATTCTTAAACAAAGGGGGTGACCCTGCAATGCAATAATATTATGATTATCAGAGGGCCACTTTGATAGATGGGAATCGGGACCTTTTTTTTTGCCCCTTCCTTTTTTTTGAAATGCATTTTTTTTCACTTGTTTTCCATCAAAGTGATGAGATTTTCTTTATGGTCCCCCAGGCTCCAAATAAGAAGTTAATGCCAGCAAAGCATAAGAAATTATATCTTTGTGTGATCAATAATCAATAATTTGCGAAAAATAATCAAATAATACTGATGCAAACAAATATACCATACAATTTCTATACAAACATCTCACATCCGATACAACTTTATATCAGCATCAGCACTACATATAAAACTAAAAGTACCCAAGCAGATCTAAAATAATCATCTAGCCAGCCAGCTAAGTAAATATCGCAATAATAATTACACGATTTACACAGCTATATGACAAGAGCCTATAACTAAAATTTCAAACGTAACCCACTAAGCCAAAGGTATACTAAAGATCTCACAAAACAAATATCCACCCACCAGTTCCTAACTTTTCTGCATAAAATAGCAACCGCACATTCTGTGTGTATGCTTTCCTTTTGCTTCTTTTGAATCTGCTATGAAGAAATGAGAGAAAAGTCTAGCAGTGTGAAAGAGCCATCCTGCTTCATTTTTACATCATATATACATACACATACGCATTCATATATATATATATTTATATGTATATATAGGACACAACTTAGGTCAAGTTTCTTATAACCATTATACATCTCAAGTTCTCCAATAAGATTTTTCCATGTGTTGTTGTGTTCTTTTCCATCGGAAATATTGGCATAATGGTTATAAGGAACTTGATCTAAGTATTGCAGGTTTAATTTGTTACATGTCATGATGCAAGTGAAAGCGTGCGGTCCGTTAACTAGCTTTGCAGGTAAATATGTTGAATATCTTCTGCAATTCTTTTGGCATCAATGGAGGCCCCAAGCAATCCACGTTTGGTGAATCCTACAGCATAAAGTCCATTCTCTCCTTTCCAACCATTTGGGAATGGCTTTCTTGGCAACCCATCTTTCTCACTGAACATGTCGCTGCCCTAATATTCAAAATAAAGATAGATCACGTAAATATAGTAAAGTAGCTTTTCTAAGGTTTAGCTGTAATTTTCATAAAACTAAGGGTAATATAAACTACCTTCGAGTTTTTAATATAAGAA
>NW_021637199.1:0-58570 GCF_004799145.2 Neltuma alba
ATTCATTACAGTAGATCTCTTAATGTTGACAAGTTAATTGCTGTTTAAATTGTTGATAATAACAAAATATTTTAGGCCATTTAAAGTAATAAATCAAATTCAAATTACATTCAGCACTGCAAGTCTTACTAAGTATGAGGTTGCATATTTGCCCTTCTATATATATGTAATGGGTTTGAGTTCTTTTATTAGATCAAAGATGAGGGGGAAAAAAACAACTTCAAATGTCACTAGTACTTTGAATTAATTATATGTTCCACTAATATGATTGTTTCATAATTAGATTATGCAAAGATATTAAAAATTATTAAATGACTTATTGACAAAGTAAAGTATGACAATATTTAATCAAAATATTTATTTCTTTGTTTATTATTTAAATTGCCACCATTTGTTAAATTTTTAGGAAAACGTTGCACCAATCGCATGACAAAAACTTTCGGTACAAATTTACTATTTAACTTTTTATGAAAACATATAATTTTAAAAGTTGTACTCCTTTTTTTTTCCTCTCCCGAAAAAGGCGGTCTTTTACTCTTGTTAATTAATCCAACTGGCTGGACGACCAGTAATTCAGGACAAAGAAGACGACGATCGACAAAACAGCATGGCGTTATTTATTCATTTATTCTATAATATTAAATTATTTTATTATTTTGACATTTCGAGTCTTCCTCGATTCTTCCCTCCCTCGTCATGCATTTATTTAAATATCCCTCTCTTTTCCCCTGTTTCCCCTCAGAACACAAGCAGCGTTTCTTCTTCTTCAAAATCCCATCTTTCTTTGATTCACAGCACTCTCTCTCTCTTTCTCTCTCTCTGAACTGTAATGGAAAACCGACTCAAATACGAGTCTCTCGCATGTTCAGCACCTCGTTCGGGTCTTGCAGGACCCGAAACTTCTCCGATGTCATGGAAAAAGCTCCACACTACCACCCACCATCCTCACATCTCATGGAGCCCCATGTCCCCCAGACTTCGTCCCTTTCCTTCCATCTTCAGACCAAAGCCTCACAATCTCTTCACGCTCCATGCTTTGATTCCCTCTGCGACGACCTCAACGGTAGGTCTTGTCTTCTTGCTTCTCGTAGCTGCGAGAATGAGTTTGATTCTGCCGAGAAAGTGAAAGAATCAGCAAGAAAGAAGAAGGATACGAAGAGGAGGAGGAGAAGACGACGACGACGAAGAAGAAGAAGAAGGATACCCAGATGAAAATTAATCACAAAGGAGACTATTCCGTTCGGTATAGCAAGAAAGAAGCAGATGATTTTGGAGGGAATTGGTGTATAGCAGTGACGACGAATGACGAGACGGACACTCTTTTCTCTTCTAAAAGCACCTCGTCTGACTCCTCACAGTCTCGCCGGTTTCGCCGGAGGCATCGGTCTCTCGCCGGAGAAAGCAGGACGGAAGTCGGTTCAGCTCTAAGAAGGGGAATTCTGAGATGGTTTTCTGCCATTGCAGGTGAAAGTGAAGGATAGCTTCGCCGTGGTGAAACGTTCGAGTGATCCTTACAATGACTTCAGGACGTCAATGGAAATGATAGTGGAGAAACAGATATTTGCTGCAAAGGATTTGGAGAATCTGTTGCAGTGTTTTCTGTCACTGAATTCACATCATCATCACAAGATCATTGTGGAAGTATTCACGGAGATTTATGATGCTCTGTTCTGTGACTGGGTTTAGAATTTGAATGGAAAACAGAGAGAGAACTTTTCTGAGTTCATTGTGCTTTGTTTCTATGGAAATTAGTTTAGTTTCTGACTTGGCTTAGCTTAGCTTCCTTGTATCATACCTCATTTTCTATTTAATTCAAGTCACTTCTCCGGTTCTCTTCCCCTGAGATTTCCTCTTGCTAGTTCTTGTGTTCTGTTTTTTAATTTTCCTGATTTTACTGGACTTGAAAGTCGAAAAAGATTTGAATTTTGAGGGAGAAAAAGTTGCAAAACTGGAGCTGTCTTCTTCGTTGAAGTAAAAACTAAAACGCTCCTTTTTCTTGTTTGTGGATTCACTAAAAGAATAGAAACCATAAAAAGAAAAGATTGCTCTTTCCAAAGTCCGCTTGAGAAAAAAGACTGCGTTTTGATTTGCTTTTCACTGTATTAGCATGTTATCATTATTCATTAGGTACTTCACCTTCAAAATAGATCTCAGGGCCTATAATATTAGATTATTAGTATCACCTAAGCAATTGAAAGCATATTAAATTATATTTTGAATAGTTGAACTTCTTAAAAGTTTAAAAGTGGTTGAACTTCTTAAACTCGTCATAAATTAAAATTATTTCTCAATAATGCTCCCAAATTAAATTAAATGATTCTAATTTCCTTTTTCATATGTATTTTGACCGCCAATTGCCAAAGTAATCAGCATAGTTAATGAAGGGCAGGGATGGAAAAAAATAAGCAATACTCCAAATGTTCCTACTGTGACTTCTATACTTTGCATCGTCAGGTTATATTTCATACTAGCTGATAGTTACTATAGTATTTTTGAGTGTGTTTTTTTGGGATGATGAGTTTTTTTTTTGGAACGATTTGCTTCTTTTTCTATATCATTTTATTAAAAAAATCATTTAGTTCTTATAATTTTGATTCAGTTACATTATTTCTGTTTTTCAAGTTTAACTTATCCAACCCACTTCTTTAAATTTTAGCTATTTTAATCTTTTAGTCCTCTTATATATATATATTAAAAAGTATATCGTCATTTAGAAACTGAATTGTAATTAATTATAGAGTGTAAGAATCGATATATTGAATAGTTAAAACTTTAAAGCTGAGTCTTAAACATCATAACCTGATTAATTTTGCACTAACATGAAAGATGGAAAGTATATGCTCTTGAATGCAATAACGGCAGGGATTAAAGAAGGTGGATATGCGTGTGTGCGCGTGGGGAAACTAGAGAAAACAAGTTTGGCTTTATTTGACCTTTATCTTGTTTGTAAAAAATGAGCGTGGCCCCAATAAATAGGAGATAGTTAAACATGAATCTCCAGCATCGTGTTTATCTTTTGTTTTTTGTTTTAAATTATTACTACTTTCGTTCTTAATATAAAAAACTTGTTAACTAGTTCAAGTATGTTAACTAATTCAAGTATATTAAAAAAATTGTTAAGTTAGTTATTTATAATAAATAGGTGTTTATCATTCTTAAAATACTTTTACTAATCATGTTTATTAGTTAGAACTACCATTTGGTAGAACTATTAACATGTACAATTATTACAAAACTACTTTATAAAAAATAAATAAATATGAAAGATAAAGTGGATTGAAATCTTATATTTAAAACCAAATTGAATATTAAACCATCTCTTATATTAAAATCAGGGAAAGTATTATGATATTTTATTATTGGTGCAAAGAGTGACATATATTAGTGTCCGAAGAGTAATCAACCATTCTCATTCACTATCTAATGTGACCATTGAGGTGGATTCACATGTGATCCAAATATCTTCATGTCCCTTCCTCTGTTTTCATAAAACCATCATAGCCAGTTTCAGCCATGGAATGATAGAATTTCTAGGTTTCAAAGCCCAACGTGCGGCCACACATTATGTTAATGATAAATATAAATAATATTCAAAGTAGGTTTTATTCACAATGTTTATATATATATTATTAAATTAAGTTGGCCTATCTATTATTCTTTCAGACCAAATCTGCATAAATATTTTTTTATCATACGGACGGTATATTAAGATCCATTGAACACATCCAAATGGGTTGGCAAAGCAACAAGAAGATGATTAATAATTTGGTCAAAGCATGGCAACCAGGGGAGTATAGCAGAGAACAAAATCCACGATTAAAATTACATTGGATCTAAGGGAAGAGAAAGAGAAGAAGAAAACAATACAAGAATGGCATACATATATGGTACAGTCTTGTCTATGTCACAGAAAACAGACAAAAACATACATTGTCATATAAAATTGGTAGGTAGAGAAGAACAAGCTGTTAGGTTGTATGATGAAGCAGGGATTCATGAAACAACAACAATAATAGTATTAGACGGTGATGAGGTCTGAGGAGAACAGTAGAAATAGCAGAGTGAAGACAAAACAAAAGGCAGCGTCCTTACCATCAGACATGATTGAATTTAGTATATTGAGTTCGTTTGTCTGTTGTATAATACAAGTTCCCAAGCACTTACCTGGAAGGTGGTTGGAATGTTCATGTCCGTATATTTTTCTAAGTTTTTAACCATGATCTGTTGTACATATATATATGTTGGATTCTTATGGCAGCAAACAGCATGCATCATCCAAGATAAGATAGGATATATTTATGCAGGTTTAATTTCTTTTGTTTTTTGAGTGAGGAATAAGGAGTATACTCCACTAATAACAAAATCATCTGCTCTTGTTTTAGAGTACTAATATGAGGGCAAAGGATAAATTCCCATCAATTAAGTACATGGAATGAGTTTATACCTTGTCCAGTTCTGAACGCAAGAATTATATAGCTATACAGATTTAAAAAAAAAATTAGTTTGATTAGTTATTTATACAAAATGTTTGTTAGTTTTCCTTAAATACCTTCTTTAATAATTTATATTTGAGCTACTCCATAAATTAATGAAAACACCTTTCACATGTACAATTAATAAGAATAGCTTGGGAGATAAAAATTATAAATTTGAAAAATAGAATATTACTCTAGTCTTTATTATAAATCACTTGTAACATATTCTTCTGGTCCTAAATATAAAACCCATATACATACTAATATAAGGGTCATATTTAAGACCGGAGGAATACCTTTATATATGAAGGAATGCATTAAATAAACAAAATTTTCTAATTTTATCCTTATTCTTTTTATACATTTACACATCATTCTTATATTTTCTCCTTCTTTCTCTCTTTTCAATAAAAATTAAATTAAATCTATTACAAGTAACTTGTATTTATGATCAAAACTTTCCCTACAAGGAACTTATATCTAGCATTGGAGTAGTAGAGTGTAGTCTTGCATTTATTATTAAGAAGCAAATCTCCAAAATACTTTTTGTATTTAGGATGAGAGGGAGAGACACCAAAGGAAACAAACGACGCTATGGAAACTGAAAAAAAAAAATGAAAGACAACAAAAGCGGATAGAAATAACATTTATTTGTTATATATGCTAAACATTCATTAGATTTGACGCTTAATTTCTTCTAGGAATTCATTACACCTAAAAATGATTTTTGAAGGATTATTATAGTATTGATGTTTTAGTTTTTGTAATGTAGATGCGCGGGTGTGATTAAAAAATGAAGGCCGAAAGAAGTAGCACTTTATTAAAAAGAAGAAGAAAAATAAAAAGTTTTGTCCAATTAAATTCTTGGGGCTTGATTTCCAGATATGACCCAAACGATGAAACCTACAGTGTGATTGGTAAGGGTGAAAACAAGTAAGGCGGTTTATCATAGGCTTATGACCTGGTCTATTTTTAAAAGAAATAGGTTCAGACTTGTTTAATTTAATAGGTTAGGATTAGGCTCTCTAAAAAGCCTACTAAACTTGTTAGGTTGGGCTGAGTCTGTTATAAATTTATAATATTAATTTATGAGAAAATTAATTAATAGTACTATAGTTAATGTGCTCTTTTAATTTATTTTTTAATTTTAATATATAGTTAATGGCTTAGTGTTTCCTTGGATTTTGAAGTTTAGTTGACAAGTGAAGATGAAAATATAATTTAAAATAACAATATCAATAAATAATGTGATCTTTAAATTTTAAAAATATAAATAAAATAGGAAAGAAAAATTTTGTTCCTAGAATGATAAATTAGTTAACTTATGTATTATGTTAATTAAATTATGATACCCTATTTATTCATTGTAAAATTAATAGTTTTTTCTCTTTATTTATTTGTTTTGATTTTAATTTTCATTTTGTACTTAAATGTAGTCTTATTCTAAATTTTAACAAAAAATTACAACCAGTTTTGAATAAGATCCTTGTAAATTGTAATTGAGATTTAAAATAGTACTTATCACACTAAAATTTAAATAAAAGACAAGACTAAAAAATTAATTATTATGTATCCTTTTTTAAATCTTTGCTTCTTCTTTTTATAAGCATCACCATGTAATTTGAATTTTAAAAACATAGATTTTTTAACAGGTTTTAAGCCAGGTTAGACTTAGGCTAAATAATAAACTTGTAACAGGTCACAGGTCACGCTCATATCGATAGGCTACAAAACAGTTCTGACTTGTTAAAAGCAAAGCCTGGTCTATTTTCACCCTTAATGATTGGTGTCTAATGATGTTTAAGCCGACCTAATTTCAAAATGGCCTCTCTCCCACTGAACCAAGTGTTTAGAAAGTTTTATTTCATCAAGATAAAGTTTGCATTGTAGAGTGAAATAAAGTTACTGGTTAATAACGAGGGATAGTCTGGAATGAATTAAGATTTAATTAGCTGATAACAGGCTGTATCAGCTTTAATTAAAATTTAATTTTACAAAGGATGGATACTTTGGATGATGCTAAGAAATGAAGCATCGCATTTGAAATTGATTTGGCCAATTTGGGGATTTTTCTTGAGTGGATCCCCCAAGCCATAAATCCCAGTCCGCCAAATTTGACATGGTTTTTGTCTTCTTCCGAGTGGAATAATAATTTATAAAAAGTTGCAGCCTTCAGGAGAACACAGTAATTAAAAGTAACATCAACTGCAAAATTTACTCAGAATTATCTTATTTTAAAAATAATAGCAGCATTAGTGATTAGGAGGGTTTTAACTGCTTCTACCCGATACCTGATAGAGATTATTCTTATGTTCAAAATAATTTAAGAATAATCCGAGTTAGAAAAACAAGTAGTTTCTTATTTCTAATTCTGTATTCTCTATATCATAAGTCTAATTTAATTAAATCGGAACAAATTCAACCAATTTCAATATTATATTTATTTCTTATGATAAGATACTTGGAAGTAATACTTTTTTCTGGAGATGAAAATTAATAATAGAGACGGAGGACGATTGGAAGATCTCCAATGAAGGTAATCTGAAAGCTTTCGTTTTCCAATTTTTTTCCCTCGTAATTTGCAATTTCACAACTTCTCTCTTTTATAATGATTAACTATTCCTAATTTACTTGGCCCAAAAAAAAACACTATTCATAATTATATTATTTTCAGATGAATTTCATTAAAAAATAAAAATAAAAATAAAAATTAGGTCTCAAGTGGCATATTTTCCCCTGAAACTATCCTTATCAGATTTGGCGCAACAGCTGGTGAGTCAGAGTCAGCTCCTGCCAGAATTCCAGCTGTGAAATCTAGCTAGCTGCCCCATCACTGTCTTCCTCATTCTTCTGTACCTCTCCATTACTTTTCATTACCCTTAACAACACCCTTTTATTTCCTCCGTTATTAAAACATCTATCACATTATGCCACTCAAGCTCTTCATTTATGTTAAATGCTTCTGATACTTCCATATAATTTATATTGACGAAAGGTTATTTTTGTCTTAGTATTCGCCACGAAAGTGTCATCGGTATACAGAAGTTTTTTAAGCTTAACGTCGTCTGGAAGTGTTAAAAGCTGAGCAATGTTATACTTTTTGTTAAAAATAAGTAGCAGAAAAAAAAGGTGATATTACACTCTTTTTTTTAACATTTCTAGGGTAATATTGAGGCAAATTTTTTTTTTTGAATATCTACAACCTCTTCACGCATACTTTCAGGGCAAAAATGACTCCCTACCTTAAATAATATGACAATAAATGGTAATTATACTTAAATTTGTCTGTGCTGTACTGCTGTATATGTAGACTTAGCACTGCGAAGCTATGCAAATGAATCATCAATGTGACTACTGATTAGGAAAATGGTGCGTCAATGCTTCAGAAAGGTCCAATTCAACCAACCACACCGACTCCCACCTTCATTAAAGTAAAATCAACCAGGCTTGCAAATTTATTCATTTTTAAAACGCTTAATGGGAGACAGAAGTCCGGGTTTGGGACGTTGGAGTTCGAGAGGCCTTGTGGGGTCCCCTTTGTCTTTCATTGAACCCAAATGACAAAACAAAATGCAATTGGGTTTCTTCCATTCTTCTTCCTTCCCAGAAAATGTTAAAACAAGCTTCAATGGCTCCTTTTCTGTCTTGTGCATAATCAAATCTTCCCTCAGATCATCTAGCACAATCCTTCACAATAGTATTGTTTCATTCAGTCATTCTCAATGTTGCTAAGAAACTCCATTTCCAACACCAAGAAGTTCTTCAGAAGGACCCTCAACAACTTCAAGTCTTTCTTCTCTTCAGGATACCACAGGCTTCCAAAAACATCTCCCCACCATCACTTTCCCTATTCTTCACCTAGTCCTCTCATCCTCATGGACACCCATCAAAGTAATTCAGAATTGGAGAAGCTCAATACTCACCAATGGGATTCCTCAGAGAAAGAGAAGGCAGAGAGAAGGAGCCAGGAAAAGGAGGAGTATTATCATCGAAGTCCTGTACAGAAGAAGAAGATGAAGCAGATAGATAAAAGAGACAATGAGAGGAACATGATTAGTCATCAAAAAGGGAGGCATGAAGAGTCACCAGTGAGAAATTTAATGGTGGAAAGGAGGCTGAGGGAGCTAGAGATGCTGGATATGGGGAATGTGGAATATGTGTTGGACATTGAAGAGGTTCTTCATTACTATTCAAGGCTCACTTGTCCTGCATATCTTGAAATTGTGGATAACTTCTTCATGCAGATCTACTCTGAGTTCTTTGCTTCTGTTTCTAAATTGCCCCCTCCAAATCAATAAGCCTCTTTCCCTGCTTACTTGATTCTCTTTGTTTATTGACCCTACATTATTAGAACTGTTTGGTCTGTTTCAATAATTTAAATTTATTTTTGTTTCTTTCAGATATTCATTCATCAACACTGAGACTATTCTTTTGACATATTTATTATATAGGGACGTGATTATGAATGATATGTATATGTATATGCATTTCACATATACACTTGGATAAGCAAATTCAGAATACATTCAGGAAGTTGCAATCACACTGTAAATGTAAATTTCTTTCAAGATCAGAAACTAGTTTTAGCTCAACCTGCAGGAATGGAAGGTGTCTATTTATTTGTTTACCTTTTTGGGAGGGGGAGTTCAGATCCTTTATATTTTGGAAATGAAGTCACGTTATACAGCTCAAAAAGAACGGACTAGTGAGTGGTGTGCGACTAAACAGTTTTTATGGTAGAAGCTGATACATTAAAGGCTTGATTTTCAAATATTATCAATCTTCGCTTTTATTTAATTCCTTGTTGAAAGTTTAGGTGAAGATGCTGGTAAAAAAAAAGTTTAGGTGAAGATAACGCTGCTTCTAATGTCATAATGAACTCAACCACAAGGTTTTCCACTATTGTCTATCAAAACGGCACATCCAAGTGAGAAACTTTTACTTTATGCAATGTTTGGTACGCGGAAAAGTGTTTTCTGGAAAGAAAATGAGAAATGCGCCTATCCATTTTCTTTTAGGTGCGTTTTTCATTTCCTTTCTAGAAAATATTTTTTCACATACCAAACATCACGGTAAATCTGATCCTCATTTTGTTTGTCTAAGGGTGTCTCCCTTTCCACTCCCTAATTTCAAAGGCTATGTTTTCTTTAACTTGTAAAAGAAAAAAATAGAAAAGTTTCCATGACCTTTTTGTTCTCCAAAAAAACGAAATTTCCACCTATTGAAGAACCCATGGCCAATATATACAATGACAAGATGAAGCCCATTGATATTTAGGCTTCACTCGTCGGACTCAGTTATAGTCTGGCCCATGAAGTTTACTGGCATAACTGATAACAATATTAGATATCTGATATGGTGAATTCCAAGACTGGTTCGTTGGGTCGTATGTATCATTGTGTTATGGTGGTCCTTGAGGATAACACTAATTCTCCAAAGCCCATTGGGAAAATTTCTGTTTGGAAAGTGGGAAAGTAAGAATCAGCACCTGGTGCACAGAAATCAGAAAAATGGAGGATATATCCAGTGACAGTGATGGAGCTAAAACGCAAATCCAAGAAGATGGGGGTGGATATAAGCATGCCACTATGTAAAGCACTAAGGAAAGTGTGAATTGAAGCCTGCCCCTGGAGGCAGTACTAGGGGTGGATATGATTCCCCAAATTAGGAAACAAATTGATTCTATTCAAGAGTTGCAGAATCAACTGTCACTTCCACAAGATCCTACAAGGCTTAATGAAAGGTATAATATATATACTTGATCAATCCCATTGTTAATGGGGTTATCTTTATTTCTTAAAATGCGTGGAAGAAGGAAAGAAATGAGGTAATTAAATTAAGTAATGTTTAATTAAGTTAGTTAAAAGTGGTGGTCCATTTAAGTCCAGAAAGATGACAAGTAGCCATCTAAAGAATTCCTTTCTTATATATCACTCACTCTTTCTCTCTCTTCCTTTCCACACTGATCGATGAATAATGCTTCTCATGACTCGTCATCTTCATTCCCCTGCATGCCTTGCACTTTTCATCGGACAAAAATAAAGCCACCACACTCTCCAAATCTGCTTCTTCCTTTTTATATCTTTTGATCTATATATACTTTTTCTGCATGCAATCCCAGACTTACGACTAACCCAGCTCTAGCGGCTGATTAAAAATGCCTCCTAGTTAGAGTAGGGACAGCTGATAATGAAGCCATGATGTTTGTCACATCCACGAACAACTGGACGCTACCATTTAATTCAGAGCCACTAATCTTGTTTATTCTATGAAGCATCTTCTCATTGTTGAGTGAACTATAATGGTGACCGGTAAACCATTGATTTTGAGTAGTGTAGAAGAAAAAAACAGTAAAAGGAATCAGCTAGCTAGCTATATAGATCTATAGGTATAACTATATCTTTAAGATTCCACCTATAAACAGGTTTGTTTCTATATTTGTGTACATATACACAAAAACGTACGCATACAATGAATTGAGAGATCATGAGTTACATATCCCAGTCCTCCACGGAATAGTTAGGAAAGTAATAAGAATCTAATGATTAGAATGAAGTCACCTTCAAGGGTGATGCATTTCTTCATCTAAAATTAAAGTCAGATGGTCCTGCAGAAAATATATGTGCATATATATAGTGGAGAGAATAATACCCAAATCATACGGTTATACACAATAAATTACTTGGACCACGTATATTAAAAGCAGTAAATATATACATGTAGGAAATGGTCCAGATGATTCACTATTCATGAGCATGTGCACAGTGTGTTGCTGCACAATACAAAAGCTGAAGGAAGGGGTTATGATCATCTGGTGTACCAGTGGTGTCACGTGTGACCTGGACCAAAATAATAATTTGTTTCTATGTATTCTAGTATGCCCTTTTGTAGGGCAAGTGTCCTTAACTTTTAAGGTCTTATTTATGTATTAGTTGATAGTTGAGGATCATGTAACTTCTATATCCACCCACCCACATGAGTTTTTCTTTTTTTCCACAACCAATATTCCTAACCCTTCAGAAAAAGGGTTCCTTAAAGAGTTCAATTCTATTAAGAATGGCCAACAAAAACAACCCAATCGCTGACTTATTGTTCCAAGTAATTTACTGTAGGAGTTTAAGATGCTACGTTTTCTTTCTTTCTTTTCAATTTCTAGGCATATATATGTGATGAACTTTCAGCATCTTTTGATTCCATTCTATGTAAACATATGTACATATACACACATATATATTGACCTAACAGTAGTTGAGACCATTATAGTGGTTGTCTTATTAGTCTTCATGCTTTTGGCCAGTCCCACCTTCAATATATTTACCACAACCACTATGTTTATATATGTATGACTATCTAATATCTAATGCTACTGAATCATATTCAATCATTGTCAGGTCTAATTGAGGTCCATAGTTATTTTAACGCGATTCTTTCCATTCACAGGATTTGAACCTTTGCCTTTATTTGTTTACGGTTGGGAATTGAGCCTCTTCCAGTTGACCCAACCATCATCATCGGTAATTGTATTCATATACAGCTAAACTTATATATATATATATATATATATATATATATATATATATGCAGTCAAGATCTATTAGCTACATCAGCAACGACAGTTACACCTTCCTCTTACAACTAATCACTATCATCACTACAATTATGCATGGTCATGTCCATTAAAGCCAACTTGCCATCAAATTTATCACCTTACTATTAGTTTGATAGTTTCTGTATATGCAATATAGACAGCTTTAGCAGCTCACTACAATATGGATGTATAAAGCTGTCTCATTATATATGTCTTTGATTTGAAGAATTAATTTTGGTGCTTTGAATATGGTTTGAAGTTAGAAGTCGCTTTAATCCACCGTATGTGCTGTGTGAAAGTAGCGATTCTAGAAGAAGATGAAGGTGGTGGGAAGAGATTAAAAATGGAATTAACTAAAGGGATGTGTAATGAGGTGAGACAATAATTAGGGAACCAAATGGTGGTCCTGCAATAATTTGATGCTGATATTAATTCATAGTTTATACATATAGACTGAGGGCTATTGACCATACTCAGATTGGTCGGGATAACACACACCAATAACATTTCTGTAAACTCCTTCCTTCCCAGCTAACATTCTTGTCCTTTTCAATCTATTCCAATTTCCACATCATTTCAGATTTATGTCACTTTTCTGCAATATCTTGTACTATCACCACTTCGCTAGTTACCTTATAACCTGGATTTATTCTCAAAAGAATTTATTTCCATTACAAATTAACTGATTCTTTATGTGTGTGTATGTTACATTATCCTGATATATTCCTACACAGAACAAGTTAATTGTTTTGGTCTCTCTTTTTACATATATATGACAATGTCCCTTGCAGTCATATGATGAGCATGAGTAATATATGAGTTAAATTGAAATAGAATACTACTTAAAACTGGTTGCTCGGTCAAGCATCCAAAGCTTTACTAGTTGAGGACGATAAATACAATATTATATGTGTGTGTATGCGCATGTGTGTATATATATACACATATATCAGAGCAAGGGTCGATGTGGCATCTAAGAAAAAATGGTTGAACATCGCTTAAAGTGCTTTGAACATGTGCAAAGAAGGCTATTAGAGAACTTGGTGAGAAGAGTAGATCAAACAGTATGAAATCTCATAAAAAAGGACAGAGGAAGACCGAGAAGAATGCTCAATGAGATCATTGAACGAAACCTTCTGGTCAATAACATATGTAAAAATTGAGTTGTTGACAAAACACAATGACATTGTGTAATTCATGTAGCCGACCCCACCTAGTGGAATAAGGCTTGCTGTTGTTGTTGAGTTTTGAATTCAAATTCTTATTGAGATCATGGCTAGGACAAGCATGTCTCATATCGATTTAAAAATTGAAAAAAAAAAAAGAAGATGTAAGATACAAGAGTAATAAAAGAGAAGATGTAAGATAAAAGAGTAATAAAAACTAATAAAATTTTTTTAACCCAATTTAAATTGAGCTCATTAAAAAATTTTCTCCCCTCTCCCTTTTCATTTCTCTCATACTAGATATAGGGTTAAACTACATATAAGTTATTCACTAATTATGATATCCTCACATTTAGAATGAATTTTAAACAGACATTAGTATAAGATGAGTCAAATTCTTTACCAATTAGACCAACTTTTGTTAATAACATTATTGTATAAACATTCGCATGAAAATAGCACACACGCATATATTCTGATTCTTCTTCATGATAATTTTGGAGTTGAAATGTTCAATTATATGTTCTTGCTACAACTTCAAGTCCCAGCTGTTCTTTTTAGATTCTTTTATCATCTATATAGGATTCAATTCTTTTCTATGCATTGAAGAGGAAAAGTGGTCCGAGTTTTTATGATGATAAGAATATATGGAGCAATGAGGATAAGGATTAAATAAAGAAGCAATTCATTCAATTAAACTAAAAAATATATTATTCTTAAACAAAGGGGGTGACCCTGCAATGCAATAATATTATGATTATCAGAGGGCCACTTTGATAGTCATGGGAATCGGGACCTTTTTTTTTTGCCCCTTCCTTTTCTTTTGAAATGCATTTTTTTTCACTTGTTTTCCATCAAAGTGATGAGATTTTCTTTATGGTCCCCCAGGCTCCAAATAAGAAGTTAATGCCAGCAAAGCATAAGAAATTATATCTTTGTGTGATCAATAATCAATAATTTGCGAAAAAAATCAAATAATACTGATGCAAACAAATATACCATACAATTTCTATACAAACATCTCACATCCGATACAACTTTATATCAGCATCAGCACTACATATAAAACTAAAAGTACCCAAGCAGATCTAAAATAATCATCTAGCCAGCCAGCTAAGTAAATATCGCAATAATAATTACACGATTTACACAGCTATATGACAAGAGCCTATAACTAAAATTTCAACGTAACCCACTAAGCCAAAGGTACTACTAAAGATCTCAAAACAAATATCCACCCACCAGTTCCTAACTTTTCTGCATAATAAATAGCAACCGCACATTCTGTGTGTATGCTTTCCTTTTGCTTCTTTTGAATCTGCTATGAAGAAATGAGAGAAAAGTCTAGCAGTGTGAAAGAGCCATCCTGCTTCATTTTTACATCATATATACATACACATACGCATTCAATATATATATATATTTATATGCATATATAGGACACAACTTAGGTCAAGTTTCTTATAAACCATTATACATCTCAAGTTCTCCAATAAGATTTTTCCATGTGTTGTGTTCTTTTCCATCGGAAATATTGGCATAATGGTTATAAGGAACTTGATCTAAGTATTGCAGGTTTAATTTGTTACATGTCATGATGCAAGTGAAAGCGTGCGGTCCGTTAACTAGCTTTGCAGGTAAATATGTTGAATATCTTCTGCAATTCTTTTGGCATCAATGGAGGCCCCAAGCAATCCGCGTTTGGTGAATCCTACAGCATAAAGTCCATTCTCTCCTTTCCAACCATTTGGGAATGGCTTTCTTGGCAACCCATCTTTCTCACTGAACATGTCGCTGCCCTAATATTCAAAATAAAGATAGATCACGTAAATATAGTAAAGTAGCTTTCTAAGGTTTAGCTGTAATTTTCATAAACTAAGGGTAATATAATACTACTTTCGAGTTTTTAATATAAGAACTCGTTTGACTTTTATTTTGATTCTAAATATAAGATCCCAATTTATTTTGTCTCTCTTATTTATCTTTTTTTTAAGGATAGTTCTTATAATAATAGTAGCTCTAGCCAATATAGTTGATTAGCAAGGTTACTTGAGAAAAGACAATACTTATTTATTATAAATAACTAACTTAATTATTTTTTTTATTCTACTCAAATTAATTAACTAGTTTTTATATTTTATATTAAAGATGGGAGGTAGTAGTAAAGGAATTACCTTTAGCCAAGAGGGTACATTGCTTTTGTAACCGGTTGCCAGGATAATGGCATCAAAATTCTGTACGGTGCCATCAACAAACTCCACAGCATGATGTTTCAGCCGTTTGATTCCTGGACGAACCTGTAGGAGAAACTAAAGTTAATTAATGTAGAAGAAGAAAGAGACATGAATTAACGTTGACGACGTTGGTTAAGGAAGGAAGGTGGAACCTTAATTTTGCCAGATCTGACGAGGGAGAGAGTGCCAACATCGAGGACGGGGGTTTTGCCGTACAAGTTCTTGAGCTGAAGAGGACCCAATTTGGGACGATGAATTCCGAAACGAGAAGTGTCTCCGATCATGAGATGTGACATTATGAGCAGAAACTGATCCACCACTCTTACGGGCAGCCACCTCAGCAGACACATCGCTAATCCAAACGTTGATTTCCCAAACATCTGCTGAGGCAATATATGCACCTGATCCATATATGTAATTATCAATTATGCAATATGTTTGGGCTGTCAGAAGAAGGGACAGCATGTTAAAATAACCCAAAAAATGTTTTAAAAAAGACACAGAATTTATTCATTTATAAGAAACTAAAACTTGTATACTACTCTTGTTAATTTGTTGTCAAATAATATTAAGCAAATTAATTTAAAACAACTCATCAAGAACTAAAGTTTTACTTATACATGAATGAATGAATACATTTAAATAACTTGGGTATTAAGTTAAAAAAGTATTGATGATGATTATCGTTTTTACTTTTGAAAATGATTGTCTTCTCTAACTAACTATGAATAAGGCCTTATTTGGATTGGTTTTTGTAATCCCAAAAGCTCAAAAATTATGATTGGATTATTACTCGAGTGAAAATGATTTTTTTTTTTTTGGCAATAAGCTAAATTAGACATAAAGCCACATTTTCAAACTTTTGGAGTTCCAAAAGGCAAACGAATATTCAAACTGAGTTTACTTTAATTGTAAAATCTTCCAACATTTGCAAAAAATGCAGTTGGTCTTCTGCTATATATCCAAACAAGTCCTTAAGAAATTGAAGAGGAAGTTGAAAGAAGGAAAAAGGTCTGAGTTGATGGTGATTATTGTTACCGTATCTCTAACAACAAGAGAAGGTGTGGCATTGTGGTTGCAGAGATCCAAACAAACCTCCATGCCGGAATTCCCACATCCAACCACCAACACAGCCTTCCCACACAACATATCCCCACTCTTGTACGAACTTGTATGAACTATTCTCCCTCCAAACTCACCCATCCCTTCTATCTCCGGCACCACCTCCTCCGCATTCTCCCCCGTCGCCACCACCAGCCACCGACACCAGTACTCTCTTTCTCTCTCCTCCTCATCACCACCACACGTAGTACCAGTCTTTGTCTTCACCCTCCAATACTTCAGCTCCTCATCATACTCGGCGCTCACCACCCTCCTCCCAAACGCCGGCCTCAGGCCGAAGCGGTCGGCGTAGGCCTTCAGGTAGGCCACAAACTGCTGTTTGGTTGGGTAGCAAGGGAAGTTGGAGGGAAAAGGCATGAGAGGAAGCTCGCAGAACTGCTTTGGGAGGTGAAGACGAAGACGATCGTAAGTTTTGAGCTGCCACATTGAAGCTAAGCAGTTGGCTCTTTCCAGGATGATACTTGGGATTCCCTTGGCTTTCAGGCATGCGGCTGCAGCTAGCCCCGATGGACCCGCACCCACTATAACAGCTCCCTCGACCCATACTGATGCTCCTGTTTCTTCAACTTCTTCATTCATGTTCTTCTTCTTCTTCGCTGTGAGGATTGCTTGGTAGTGATCATAAACGACGACGTCGTGCAGTCTTTTGCCTTCTACTTCCCTTCTGTACTCCATGATGGTCAGTACCACCACCCACAACATCTCTCATCTCAAATCACACATACATATGTATGCCTACCAATTAACGTCTGTCTCTCTCTATAGATATATATATAATGGCGGTTTCATTTGGAGTTTGTGTCAAGTTTTGATGTTGAAGCAGAGTAGAAGAAGTGAGGAAGGAAGGGAATAGTAAGTAGCTAGTTCTGAAACTTGGAAGACGTGGCTATACTTAAAGACCCTGAGGATGCCCCAGTAATTAGGCTCCTTGCTGAACATTTATTAAAGTGGATGTTGCTACTGGTGGGATTCACTCTCCCCCCCCCCCCAACACACAAACACCCATTCCATTTTAATAAATTCTCATCAACTTATGATCAATACGTTAATGTTATGTATTATATACTTATATATGTTTTAAGAAAGTCCGGCTCACGCTAAACACCTTCCTTAAGTCTTGCTTAAGCATGATGTTGCGCATTAGAGCACTTTACGAATGTTTTAATAAAAGGTTGTCACCTTAGTGGTTTAATTTCTATCTACATATAGGTATTATTTTAGAAACTCAATGACTCATCAATTACTTTTCTTACAATTATATTTTATTAAGAGAAGAAGATGATTGCAAGAGAAACAATAGACACAGTGCATTTTAGACAAATGGATTCATTTTTACTGTAGCTTCTTTAATCCTATGAATACGTTATTTTAAATGATAGTTATATTGAAATAAAATGAACGAGTGCACATACTTGTTATCTAGGCTCCTCAATAAAAAAAAATCGTAATTATTACATATGAATAATGATTAAAAATCTAATATTAAAGTACTAATTATGGAGGTTTAACCTAGGACATTAATTATTCAAATAATGAATGGGTGAGAGTGGGGACTCATAACTGGTTTGATCATATCATGTGGAACACATGTATGCGTGTGAATAACTAACATTAACCAACAACCTCTCGTCCACCCGCAAACCAAAATCCGCAGCAAATATTCTGGTATTTAATAATCTTCCGGTTCCAAATAGAGGAGCTACTTAAAAATTAGTTTTGATTCTAAATATAAGACCTTAATTAATTTTATCTCTCATATTTTATTTTTTCTTCCAAATTAATTTATCTGACTTATAAACTTGTGTGTGTATAAAATAATGTTATATATATATGAGTATTTTAGAGAGATCATATTACATTTGTCAAAACTAAGTAATTTATTTAGTTTCCTTCGTCTATCTAAATTAGTTAAGTTTTGGCATGAATTAAGGATCGAAGGAGTAAAAAAGACAGGTAGCTTCTCTCAATTAAATACATCATATATGTCATGAGACCCACATCAGGGAGCTTTATAAGTGCTGTGGGATTTATAAATTTAAGGAGCTCTCTTTTCTAATAGGTTAGTATTTTGAAATTAGGCTCTTCTTTTAGGCTTTTGCTCACCACACTGGTGCTTTCAATGAGAGTTAAGCAACCGAAAGGGCTACTTGCAGGGGAGTTTACCGATAGGAGGAGTAGGAGATCGAGTGAAGCACCGAGTAAGTCTAACATTGGAGAGCCTCACAAGTGTTGTGAGGTTTATAAGTTTAAGAAACTCTTCCTCCTAATAGACTAGTCTTCTGGGATTATACTCTTCCTTTGAGTCTATGCTCATCACATTATATATAGCTCTACATTGTTCGATTCAAAGATTCTCATTATTTTGTTCTTTTCAACCAAAAGAACCTCACTGAACTCTACTCATGAATCATGCTGCTATTGAAAAACACAAGAGATAATGGATTACATGAACTTTTAATTTTCACAATAACTACAAATCACACTACAAAAAAACAACTAATTATCAATGAAATTAGTGATGGAATAATTTTCGTCGTTAATTTCTGACGGATTACCCACAAAAATTCTATCGCTAAACTTAGCCACGAAATTAGCAATGGAATTTTTTCCTCAGAAAATTTTGTGGCTAATTCCGTGACTAAAATTTTATAATTAAAATTAGCCACAGAATTAGTCATAAAATTATTTCTGTCAGAAAATTCTGTGGCTAAAATTTTACAATTAAAATGAGCCACGGAATTAGTCACAGAATTTCTGGCTAAAATTTTATAATTAAAATTAGCCACGGAATTTCTTCCGTCAGAAAATTCCGTGGCTAAAATAGTATAGTTAAGATTTGCGACGGAATACTTTTCCGTGGCTAATTTAGCCCCAGAATTAGCCACGAAAAATTATTCCGTCGCTAATTTCCGTGGCTAATTTCTGTGGCTAAAATATAATATTTAATATAATAAATATATAATTAAATATATATCTTATGAATATTAAATAAAATAATTAAATTTAAAAATATATTTCTGAAAAAATTATGTGCTATTTAAAATTCAAAATTAGTATCATTGGAAATTAATATTATATTTAAAATAATTTTTTTAAAAAAAAGCATTATAAAATAAATAGTAAAACAAATATCTAAAAATTATTTTGTTACAAAAATAGTTATGATTAAAATTATCATATAGTTTATTTTTAGTTTCTAATAATATATATGTGTATATATAATTATTTGTGTAAGAGAATATTATATATATTTAATTTTGCATAACAAGTTAGTAAGTTCATTGCAGCTCAACTAATAAAGTTGCGCGCATGCACAAACAAGATCTTTGGTTCGAGCTGTGGATAAGTCACTTTGTAGAGGAATTATATGGTAGCGACACGTGGCAATACAAGGTGGCATGTGAGATAGCAACACTTGACGACAGAGGTGAGGTTGTAGCGACACGTGGAGATGAGGTGGTGACATATGGCATTTTAATTTTTTTTAAAAAATATATTAGCGACAAAATTGAAATTCTGTTGGTAATTAGAGACTGAAAGATTCTGTCTCTAATTCTGTCAGTAATTATCGACAGAATTTCAATTCCATCGCTAATGTGATTTGTGGCAGCAAAATTAGCGATGAAACAAATTCCGTCACTAATTCCGTTGACAATATGATTCTGTCGTTAATCCGTCACTAATTCCGTTGCTAAATAAAAATTCTGTCAGTAAATTCCGTCACTGATCACATGTTTTTTGGTAGTGTCGCATGCGTACATCACAACCTCCAAAAGCCAGCTAATTCATTTCAACCTCGCTCATTAATTAATATTAAACCATAACACATGTTTTACGAGTTTCAAATTATACCGCAGAGGATTTTTATTGCAGTCTATATATATAACAGTTTCTGATCTTCTAGGAGACAGATTCTGTTCTCAATTTAGAAACATGTTAAGTTTTTCAAAGACCACCATCTATCATAATGACATATCTCTTCACAACTGCAAAAGGGTTGATATCTTTTGTCCATTAAAAAGATTTACATGAAAATGGAACTTGCAGGTCACTTGGGGATTCTGCAGATTTCATTTTGCGCTCATATACACACAAGTTAGTGGGAGTATACATGTGAATAACAATATTGCATATCTCTCGTCCCTCTTTTTTGATTTGCTTCATCATTCGCACTATACATCTTGTCAATGGAATAGCAATCCCAGTGCCCCCAATTATTTTGGAGATTCTTTTATCATTGTCTCATCGTCTGTATTTTCTATATAAGGCACAGCAAACAAGAATACTTATGTAGTGCAGGTAGATTCCCTTTTCACGCGTGCATATATATTAATTTCTTCATCATTTACATTATTTGTTTCCACTTTTTTTCAAAATGAAATGATACTAGGAATGAAACGTACTACCTTCTTCAATCTTTAATATAAGAGCTAATTAGAGATTCAATTTGGTCATATAGATATAAAATCCAAATCTATATGTGTCTCCAGTATTTATCTATTTTGTTATCAAATAATTCCTATAGTGATTGCACGTGTTAAGGAATTATCGTCAAGTAATAATTCAAATTCACATAATTAACTAAGGTATTTTAAAAAAGATCATATTTATTTATTATAAATAACTAAATTAAATAATTTTCTTAATATTCATAAATTTGATATCTACCTTTTATATTGAGGACATGATAGTATCATTTTTATTTCAGGTTCTAATTGAAGTTATATATATATTGATTAGCGAGAAACATACCTGGCCTTAAAAATGAGAATTTAATAATTTTAAAAAAATGCATTGAAGAGGACAAATATTTGACTTAGAGAGAAAGGCATCCACATGCAAGCTTGTACAAACAGAAGAGCCCACAACGAGCGCGCGCACAATCGTCTATAGGCATGTATCCTATAGTTCATTAGGGTCCCTACCTCGAACAGAGCACTTGAGCTTTAATTTGAAACTTTTGACTCTGTAATTCCATTGAAAGTTGAATCCTTTGCTGCATTATTTTTCACCAAGTATGTGACATATATAGTACTGCTAAACATTATTGAATCAGAGACCATATATGGGACCATTCTAGTTATTAATTAAGCACCTACTTAATTATTCTTATGCTCATTTTTGCCAATCATGCTGATCTTTATCGATCACCATGGGTATGTTTGGATTGGCGTTGGGCAAAACTGACTTCTAGTCCAACTACTTTGTAATTGAAGTTAGAGAAAAGTCAGTTATAGTATGTTTGGATAGTGCTTTTAAAAGTCAGTTGAAAAAGTTAAAAGTTGTTTGGATGAGTAAAAAAGTTAGTTCAATTGTAAAATGACTAAAAAGAACATATACTTTATTAAATAGTAGTGTTTGATATTTTTAATATGATAATTGTTAAAAAATATCTAAAATTATGATAAAATAAAATAGTTTATTTGTGAGATTGTAAGATAAAATATTTGTTACCAAGACAAATTTAAAAACACATTGTAGATAATTAATTAAAGGGTTAATACAATGATTAGTCCTTACACTTTTCATTCATTTTGGTTTGGTCCCTGAAGTTTTAACCTCCAGTTTTGGTCCTTTAAGTTTGCTCCGTTTAAAACGTTAGTCCTTATATTTTTAAAGGACTTGGTGTCACCTTAACACTATTAAATATGCTGACATGTCCCAACTCTGTTAAATATGCTCATATGGAACCAAGTGGACGAGCTGAGGTGGCTTATAAAAGATTAAAAAAAATTTGACGATTAAAAAGATGGTAGAGAAAGGAACAGGCGGTAAAATGTAATACGCAAGTCGAAAGGCAAAACATTCTTTCCAATAGAAAAAGAAAATGAGAGGGTTAGGTCAAAAGGGGTCCCACTTGGTAGTCGCCGGAGTTGAGTGGTCGTCACCGAAGGTGGGGAACTGACCGATCAAGGTGCGACAGTGAAGGAGGAGTCGCATTTTCAATTATATTCTTGAAATGTTCTTGAATATGTTCTTGAATATATTCTTGAATATATTCTTGAATACATATTAGAGAAATGCATTTGAACGTTGGAAAAGTTGCATCTGGGAGTGTTCAGAAATAAGATGCTTTTTTTTAGAAGTCAGGTTAAAAGCTACCTATCCAAACAATGAGTTTAGCTCAGAACGCTCCAACTGGCTTATTACAATTTCCAATGCACGTTTGGATCTCAAAACGGAGATCCAAACATACCCCATATCGTTTCTGACAAAGTTACTTGTTGAAATGCGCGCATACTCTATAATACTATGCTCCCTCATGTCTTCATTATAAGCACATGTGATAGCCTCTTTACATAAATCAATGAAGTAATTGGTTAAAAGTAGTTATTATTTAATTTCTTGTACAAAATTAACCGGAATAGAAGCTATTAGTTAGAATTTATAGTTGGTTAGTGATACGCGGGGGGAACTTAATACTCCCTCCAGTTATAAAAGCTGCAGTTGTGAGGTTCATTTTATATAATTCTAAATATAAAATGTCAAGTTATTTTATTTTTCAAATTTATAGTTTTTAATACCTTTTCTTTGATAAGTTTAAATGTTAAAAAAATTATCAATTTAATGTATGTATTAGCTTGCCGCTTGGGATACAAATTAACTTATAATAAGAACAGAATGATAACTTATTAATGGCTACTTTCGAATTTTACCCTTGTTATTAAAGTTTAATTTTAATAAGTTTAGTGAACTCCGTGTTTCAATATCTAAATCATGTTGGGAATAAACTTTAAAAAAATTATTAATTTAATATA
The DNA here is from genome assembly GCF_004799145.2 of Neltuma alba. Lineage (NCBI taxonomy): Eukaryota > Viridiplantae > Streptophyta > Magnoliopsida > Fabales > Fabaceae > Neltuma > Neltuma alba. The sequence continues at coordinate 23,344 of NW_021637199.1, forward strand.
TATTGAATGTTTTAACGTCTTGATTTGTAAGAATTAGTTAAAAATTAAATAGAGAGCAGAAGAATACGTCCATACACATTTGTGCCACGCGTAGTAAAAAGGGGGACATGTTCACAACAGCGATGTAATTAGTTTAATGCCACTTTAAGTCATGCATTTATGGAATATAATGTTCTTTTGTTAAATTAGACTTTGAAAGTTACGAATAATTAATGAGATTAACATTACTTGATTTTTTTTTTTTTTGCTTAACAAAAATTCGACTATATCTAACGGCCATATTTAATTACGAGTAATTTTGAGAACTATTTTCTTATTGCAATTAATTTTTTTTCATAAAGAGTTGACTTATTTTAGTTGATTAATTTCCTCTTTATTTTCTATTTAAGAAAATAATTTGATAAGTAAAAATCCATTAATTCTGCATAATCATCCCCTCCCAATAAAATAATGGAGTAATGAACTTTTACAATATCAAGATATATATATATATATCAAACATTCAGTTTCACCATCCCACATTCCCACTGTAGAACAAAACATTTTTAAGAATCTAGAAATCTATCGCAGCAAATCAATCCTTGGAGCCAGCACGGTGCCCTTATCATATACTCCATCGAACTTTGTGATCTTATAAAATACTCGATCATTCTTCTAACTTGACGTATAGCTGCCAGGTTAAGAATTGAAATTATTAAACCTAAGCAATTGGAAAAGGTTCGAGATTAACATGCTATAAAACAGAATAATGAAAGAAAGAATCAAACAATTAACGGGAAAACAACGTCGTACCTTAATTAATAGTCAGTGTGGTTGGTTGTTGTTGGTAGTATTCCCTATGGAGATATCGTGGACCCGTCTGGTCAACTCAGTTATAACGCCATTAATATTATTTTTTTTGGTGCTGCTTCATCTGTAATAATATTAATATTACGAGGAGTTGATAATTGAAAATTTGGAGGGAGGATCCATTTTTTCCAAGTGTATCGAACTCTCATTTTGTAACCTCGTACTTGCACGACAGAAGAAGAAACAAGTGCTTCCAAAATGATATATATTCACATTTAACTGTTTGATCTTTCTGAACTCCGCGATTACACCTACATCAACCCAACCATATTTATCCATCTTCTTTCTCAAGTACACATCTTTCACCAAATTTTCTCCACTAAAATAATACTCGATTTGTTTCACTATTTGGGGTATAACTCTGGATCTTCTGGAGGCACTGGTCTGGAAATATTTGAAGACATCACAGGCAATAATAATTGAGCAGCAGGATGAGATGAAGGAGGAGGAGGGATCAGATTATGAAGAATAGGCCGTTGGGGTGGCAAAGAAGGAATGAAACCTTCTATTTGATCATGCGGATATTCAAAATAATATGATGGTACGAGAAAAGTATGATTATTGAAAAAATTAGAAAAATTACCAGAGTTATTTGTACAGTCAACGACGTCATTAAAATTGGGGTTAGAATAATAATGATCTAAAAGCAAAGGAGGATGATGAATATGGGATGTGATGGTACTCGAATGTGTACTGTGAGCAGCATCCATGTTTGGAGTGAACAATAATAAGATGAAAGAAATAATGAACTAATCAATCAAGAAAGATGAATTTATAATAGTAAGTAGATCTCAGAAAGAAAGAATTACGAAGAACTATAGTCATTAACCATGTCTTTTTATAGGCCCTGCAGGGACGTACTAAAACTCCTTCTAATCGGAAAAATTAGAATCTTATCCTATAATTATTAAATATGTCATTTATATTTTTTTATCTAAATCAATTTTAATTTTTTGGTCAAAGAGATCAATTTTAATTTGATGTATATCTGATCGGCTATATTTTATTCAAAAAGAGTTACATTTCATTATTTTTTATGGAGTTAAATTGTATAACTAATTGTTTTTTTTCCAAGAATTCAAATGATTTTCAAAATGTTTTTGGTTTTGGGTGCGTAATAGGGATTAAAACTAGTTATATCTTAAATTTTTTTAATTCAAAGATATTTTTAATTTTATATAGGATGGCAATTCGTTGAACCGGAGTTGAAGTTATTGATAAATATCATATTACTTGGAAGTTTCTTTGTAGTTAATTCTTTATCGTACATAAGATGCCTCAGGCTAATATATCTATCTCAATCCTTAACTCAATACACTTTCAATTATTATGTATTAAATTTTTTGCCAGTAATTGTTGTACTGATTTTCCATTAATTATATATCTACATGCTCAATATAACCTAAATAAATTAGGAACCAAGTTAATTTGGGGCAAAGAAGATTGGGGGTAGAAATACATAATGTTAATAGCATTAATTAAATATTGTGAATTAATTTAAATTTAGCATATATTGAATTTATATAATTACCAAATTTATTTAAATTAAAAATTATGAAGACAACATAATACAAAATATACATAGACAAAATTTTTTGTTAAAAGTGATTCAATGTGAATTAGATGTCAACATCATACCGTTGAGAAACAAAAGAATGAGAATCAAATGCTGGAAATAAATTATTAATTACTTCTTCTTCTTTTTTGGCAAACGAAGCCAAGAATTTTTGTAAAATAATATATCTTAGTTATTTTATAAAATCTACTTTGGTGCTCATTATGAAAGGAAATAAATATCGTTATGCCTTAATTTGAAAACAGGTGTTTGATAAATTTTTATGTGTGTGTTATAACGTCTACACTTCCCTTTCCCTCTATTTAGATCCACTTCTTACCTCAAAACAGTTCAAATTTTATATTTTATATAAATAAATGGTTATTATAACTATTGTGCTACACACTAACAAAATGCACATAAAATAATTTGATGGTGGAAGCGACTTCCCTTTTCTGCAAGGGTCTGTTTGTTTGGCTCAAATGGAAGGGAGGGGAGAAAGTTTAATGGAGAGAATAAAAGATGAGGGATGGGAGAGATTTTAATATTATCCCATTTGGATTGATCAGAAGGAAAAGGGAAGAAAGATATTTTTACATGGACAATTTTATCTTTGTTCTATTTAAGTTATTTTTATATTCCAATTTTCATAATGTTTAATAAAATATAATAATAAATTACGTTTATTATATAAAAGTATCATTTATAATCATGCCTACGGTTTATCTATTATAAATATTATAATTATAATATATAATAATATCTAAACCTATTAGTTAACAAGTTTGCTTAATATAATTAGTTGGAGTATTTTGACACAAGAATACAATTTTAAACTTTTAATATTTTGATTTAAAATTTTCCATTGATAATTCTTAATTGGAAAAAATATTTTTTAAACAATTTGACAGTTAAATGGATGCAAATAAATACTTTATCGTTATTCTTCTGTTTAATTCATAAATAAATTGTCTGATTATTCTTCTGTGCACACAGGCATAGGGAGGTACTAATTTATTTAACATTCTCATATATATATATATATGATTAAAAATAATTAAAAAAAATAATTTAAAATATATAACCACGTACGAATTTGGTGTGATGAGAAAAGAAAGAAAGGCAAAAAGATAAAATGAGAATATTAAAAATAACTATGAACAATTTAGTCAAAATAGGATAAAAACATACATTTTCCTTCTAAATCCTTCTAATTTTGGAGGGGAGGATTATAAAAGGAGGAGATGAAAAACCTTATGAATTTCTAAACAAGAAAAGGAGTGCAAAATTTCTCTTCTTTCCTCTAAGTCCCTCGTAACAAACACTCTAAAAGGTCTAGAAGAACAACATGTTATTAATTATCTAAATTTTTAGGGAAAAAATGCCTAGCTTTGTCACATAAAGGCAAGAAAACCTTAAAATTATAAAAACTGCGAATATTTTAAATAAACTTGAATTTTTTTATGTGTTCAAAAAGATAGAAAGATGAGTAAAATTTTCGATCTCTTAATGAATGAGTCATATATTATTTCTATTCCTCTCCTAACTATAGACATATTTTTGGGGAAATTGCTAAAAAACCTCTCTTGAAATTTTTATCGCTAAAAGCAATTGAAATTTGTTCAAAGACGACCCAAGTGCAAACTATCTACAGTAAGTGGTTTTATTTCAACGTGTGAAAAAGTATGGAGGACATCTGCACATAATTAAAATACTCACACAGCTTAACAAATAGTTGTACCCACTAAAAATGAGTCAAAAAATCTTAAATATCTTTGGCAGTAAATTTTACAACAAGATTTTTCAACTTCCCCCGTATTTTTAAAATCTCAAAAAGTACTTTTAAATTTTTAAAATCCCAGATCAGAAATAACACAAAAATATGTTGTTATTTGCTTTTCAAATATTGTCAATTACTATTAAAATATAATAAACAATACTGATTTAAAATTTTAAAATTTTAAAATATATAAAACTATTTGGCAACAAATGAAAAGATTGCATAGCAAAGAAATATCAGTGTGGGCACACTAATCCACCCAAACATGTTTACCTTTTATGGGACTGGATTGGAAGCCCTTGAAATAATAGTATAATACGACGCAACTTCTCTACCCTAGTATTTATACCAAAAAAGGCAATTATTCGTTAAATCAAATTTATATAAATATATAGATTTAGTTAACGATATTAAGTTGTCTTTTAAAAATCATTCGTGACTGACATAATATGGTTAGTGTAAATTAAGATTTTTTTTTAAAAAAAAGGTATAAATAAGATATAATGCACGATTGTCAACGTTCTTTTAATTGTTTATGGTGGGAGACAATAGTGCCCGAGAGAGATGGCGAATTAGGCAAAGATTATGATAAGGAACCAAACAACAAAGTTTACTCAACAAAAGGTGCATCATTATTGAGAAAAAAAGTATTACGAATTCAATAATAATATAATTAATGTATTATTGCATTTTGACCAAACAATATCTGATTTATTGCATTTCTTATTTAAAATTTTTAAGAAGGAAAGCAATTAATATAATATGAAGTTGGGAAACCAATTGAACACAATGTCCAAATTTTTTAGGGAATATCTGATTTATCTTACTTAAAGTAATTTAATTTATATTACATGAACTAAATATGTGAAAGTAATTTTATCTTATAAAACATGAAAGTGAGTGAGTTTTTGAGGTACTTCCAAACAACCATGAAGTTAAATTTGTTTAGAAATTTCTCTGTTGATTTGTTTTTTGGCCAACTTCTCTTTTGATTTTGACATGGTCCCTTGAACTTTATATACAAGGTCTTAACGCTCAGAATAAAAATTTAGAAAAACTAAGTGAGAATAGAAAGGAAGATTAAGCTTGTGAAGAGGTGACACGTTTTCCGACCAATGGTAATGGGTTAGGATATCTCCACATTTGGAGTTGGACCTGTGGGCTTCTTAGGTTCACCTTTGTGATCCTAAAAATACGTGAGATTAAGTTATTTATTATTGTTATATATATATCAGAAGAAATTGCCATTATCCTCTTTCCCAAAACTAATAATATGTGTAGTCATATCTAATCCCACCACCATTCTTGTTTTTTCAAAGTCATTTTCATGTGAAATGGGAACCTAATGATGCTCTCAGATAATGAACCCATTTATGCTTTTTATGTTTGCCTCATTAAACAAAAACTACTTTTGACCCCAAACACAAATTAAATAACCATATGTGTTTTTTCAAAATAATTTTTAGAATATTTAATTCTCAATGGATTGAACTGTGTGTCGTTTCAGTTTTTAAGAATTTTATACTTCACAGGTCCTTTTGCTAGCACCCAGGTATTTTTTTTTTATTAGAAGCGATTTCATTTGAAATATTGTTGAATGCTAAATATATCTGAGTATTATGAGAATTCCAAATGTAGTATTTTCTTTTCTGGTAAGTATAGTATCATCTTATCAGAGCAATCTTGTTCAAGACATTGTCGGGTACTAAATATGGATACTTTTTTTTTTGGAAATTCAAATCTTGACTCAAAATGTTACAAAAGACTAGTCTTTTCTGTCAGATCCAATCCCGTTGGTCAAATATAGCATTTAAAAACAATGAAATACATCTAAGAAATGATGTTTGGGTGGGATGAAAAGGCCCATCATCATTTATCAATGGGCCTAACTAGCCCAACAAAGAATAAAAAAGATATAAATCGTACCTAAAAATGATTTATCGGCCTTCGTCCTTTGAAAATATACATAAGATCAACAAATCATGAGGTGAAGAACAGTGCGAAACCAAATAAGCCATTATCAGTTTTTGACCTTTTTTTCTCCCTTTTTGTTCTTCCTTCCAAAAATTATAACATAAAATTATCTAACTTTTTTCCAACACAAAGCATTCATTATCATTAACACAAAATCCTTTGAAAAACAAAATAGAACAAAACAAAATAATTAGAGACAAGATTGTGGTAAAGAAACAAAACCTAAAACTGTAATCAAGATTCTCGAAGATCATTCATCTAACGAGCTTTAGGATCCAAACAGCTTCAGCAACTTGAGTTGATCGTAATTTTTTTGAAGACATAATTGAAAATACTTGAATATAATTTTCGTTTATCAAAACTATAAAGAGAACAATGATATCTTTACTATGCTCTCATGGCGTGTAAGATAGATATTAGTTTCTATATCTTAAGTTACACTTTTGAGACATGTCTTGTCCTAATATAAGTTATACCCCCTTTTTTTTTCATCTGAATTCTAATCTATTCTTCTTATTTTTTATTAACAGTATATCATTTATTATACATTCTCTTTCTATTTTTTCATACATTATTTCTCATTTACTTGATCAATAAATAAGGTTTAAAAAATTATTTCTTACATATTTATTGCTTCTTAACTGAATTTTAATAATCAACATTTTGATTTTTATATTTAGTTAGTAATATATGGGAAAAATCACCAAAAAAACCGCTGAAATTTTAAAAAAATGTATACAAAGACTATTTCACAAAAAATATTGTCAAAACTCATACTATTATTATCAAAATACTCCTTATAACGGTCCTTATTATAAGACCCCAATTTGACTTTTTATTTGGTCCTAATTAAAGACCTAATCCATTTTTGTCTCTTATATTTATGCATTTTTTCCAAGATAATCCTTCTAATAATGATAGTTTTAGCCAATATACTTAATTAGCAAGGATATTTTAGGAATGACAACACTTATTTACTCCTCCGGTCCTTATTATAAGACCAATTTGACTTTTATTTGGTCCTAATTATAAGACTCAATCCATTTTTCTCTTATATTTATGCATTTTTTTTCCAAGAAATCCTTCTAAGAATGATAGTTTTAGCCAATATAATTAATTAGCAAGGATATTTAGGGAATACAAACAACACTTATTATTATAAATAACCCAACTAATTACTTCCTTAATTTCCTCAAATAAGTCAATTGGGTCTTATAATTAGGACCGGAGGAGTATTTATAAATAAACTTACTTCCTTAATCTCCTCAAATAAGTCAATTGGGTCTTATAATTAGGACCGGAGGAGTACATTTAATGTTATAACGGATCCTTATTTGTAATTTTTCTATTTTGACAGTTTTTTTTGGTTGCGATTTTCCCAATATGTTAACAGGGGGGAGCAAAATTTAACTTCATGTAACCACGTTTTTCAAATTTAAAACTTCAATAAATGTCAAGGGTGGGGTTTCATAAATGTACGACACATTTATTAAAATACTAATTACTGATTCAATATAAAAATTGATTTTTTTTTTGAAAAAAAGTATATCAATAGGGCATTGCAAGAATTGAAAAGACAGGATTAGATGCGGATCCAACTAGGGAGGGCGCTTGTATAATGTGGCCACACATGAATGATTATAATAAATAAAGGATTTATATAATTTTGATCCCTCAAGCCCTTAAACTTTAAATAATGAACTTTAGTCCTGTAAGAGTGAAATGATTCAGATTTTTACCAAGTTATATAAGAATCAATGTTTTAAAAAGAAGAATGAAAATATATGATTTAAAATTTAAAGAGTGAAATTAAAATCAAAATAAATTTGAGGGGCACATGAATAAATAAAATCATAGTTAAAACAAAAACTCGGGCACAGAGAGGAATCATGTGGCTGTGAGCTGTAGGGCTGGCGCTTGGTGGGACCACATGGCCCATTATCCGTGATCGATGACCATGCCTTGGTGGGGTGTGCGTGACAGACCACCAGTGCCCCTAGTGATGGCCTGGGCATCGCCACGTGTGCCTCGTGGTCCCCACCTAAAAGGTAAAATTGCATTATTACCGTGAGGCCCATGGTGGGTCCCGCGTGATGGATTTGTGGCGTGCGTCCATCGTCACCTTCCCTAATTCAACCAATAGGGGCCTCTTTTGACATTTCCGCTTTTCCCCATCCACTATTCCTCATTGGCTTATTCCCACATTTTGGGTGTCTGTTCAGAGAAAACATTGCAAATAAAGATTTAAATTTATTATATTGTGAGAAGCTAACTATTTTTGAAATACTTATAATATATTAGTATTAATTGCAATCAAATATTCCAAGGTTACAATATCATGATAAAAAATTAAAAGCAAGTCAGGTTATTAATATTATGTTAAATTATGCACCAAATTCCTTAAATTTTATGTCATATGTAAATAATCATACTAATCTTTAGACTAAAACTTTATAACAAATCTCTCCTATATTTAAATAACCTCACACTATCAATTTCATACTCCTCAAAACTTTATTTTCGTATGCCCATAATCCTCTCAAACTTTAATTAATATAAATAAATTCATTAAACTTTAAGCCATTTACAAATAGATAATGAATAACACAAATAATACAGGAGTTATCAACATAAAATATAAAAGTTTAGGAAGGTCTACTGTAGAATTTTAAAGGTTGGGAAGATTATTTACATAAAATATAGAAGTTAAAGGACACTTCGTCCAATTTTGCATTAATATTACAATTTATTTTTAATTTAGAGCTCTTATGATGTTTGAGAAAATATTAGTATTTCTAATAACTGTTAAAATTCTTCTTCTTTTTTTTTGCATTTGAAACAATAATGAATTATACAATCAAAATTAAATAAAAAATTCTAATAACAAGGATACAAAAAGCTCGAAAATAAAATATCTATAAATAAAAATCATGATAGAGAGTTGAATTAAAGGAGAAGATATCATAATAAATTTTTTGTCTACCTCATATAAGCATGCCATCATGATTCAGAAGATTATTCTTCTATACCACTTTTAAATACAACTCACCAACTCTTTTTCTAAGAATGAATCTCATGCAATTTTTTCCCTGATATTATTTTGTGCGTCTTTCATTTTATTAATGAAAAACAAAGTGTAGGAGATAAATTTATCTCCATATATTATGTTCTAATTAATTAATAATACAATGACCATAAGAGATAAAAAAAATACAAAAGACAGAAAAATAATAGATCCATTCATTTTATTTTTCTGCTTCTATTTTGACCTTCCGCAACTACTTATGAGAGCATGTTTGGAATAACATTGAAAACTCAAAAGAAGAAAAAAGCTAGTTTTTTTTATAAAAAGTTTAGGTGAGTTGAATATTAGAGATTCATCAGCGTTAGAGCATACTTCTAGATTTAAAGAACGCTTACAGAGATACTTACATATTACTCACTAACAAGATTTTTATATTGATAGCAAGATTCTAACTCACAACCTTATAGATTATAAACCAACTCTTTACCATCTAGATCATAAGGATGAAAAAAGCGCTAGTTGAATAAATAGAACAAAACAAATGAGGTTTTTTTTTTATACAAAAACTACTTTAAAATTTTTTGAATAAAAAAACTACTTTAAAATCGAAACAACTTTTTATACTTTGACCTTTTGTTATTTTTCTTGGTATTTGAAAATTTGAAAATTAAATTTTCTATATATCATCTAAACAATTTTTAAAAAATTTTTTGTCCAACAAACCTTTCTACAAAACCATATCCAACAATAAATCACATAACACTAATTAATTTTTATCTCAATTTTAACTTATAAAAATAAATTGATATTAAAAAAAAACACACTTACAAATATTAACCAACACAAACCCTTAATATCCCACGCGTTAAGGTGCAAGCCATATTAATGAAATATTGGTATCAGTGCCACATAAATTAGAAAAAAAGGAGGATAAATACAGGATGAAGGCTAAAAGGTCAAAGCCTAAACCTAAGTAATACACACGGTTCATAGGAAAAAAATAACCAATACATAAAGATTTTTTCTTTTTCATTAAAATGAAACTGTTTTATGGAAAGAGACAAGACACATAAAAATATCAACAAGTAATTAAAAAGAGAACATATAGAATCAGAATTTAGCACAAATGGCGAAATCAAAGATAATCACTGTGTATAGTCCCCCCAAAAAAAAAAAACAGATAATCGTGGTGAAGCCAACGCTAATAGCTAGAAGCCACCTTCCAACAGCGAAAATGGATAAGGTGGCCGTGGACTGCTCTCCGCCGCCATTTCTGTAAAATAGCTCCTTTGCTCCTCGCTCGCCGAGTTGCTTTCTCCCTCACGCGCCGACATCGACCTCGCCGCCACAACCGCCGTCAACGGCGTTGGGGACCCAGCGTTGCAATAATTATAAGCGTGTTGATATATCCGAGGCCTCACCATTATACTATCATTTCTCTCGTTCCACCAACCCGAACTCGTATCGGCGCCGCATATCATTGTTTCCTCCGTCGGAGATGCCATATTATAACGACCAAACTCAAAACCAGTAGTCGCTTCCAGCGACGGCGAAGATATTATCGCGCCCAAAGCAGCTTCCTCTTCCTCAAACTCTGTCTTCACCGCCGCCATACCGGACGAAGACGACGGCGATGCAGATATCAGCCGCCGCTTCTTCTCTCCCAATTGCTTCTGCTCTTTCTCTAACAAAATACGAGAAAGGACATCTGGGTCCTCCACGACTTTGCACAGAAACGCCATCATTTGCTGGGGTCGTTTCTCTGTTGTCTCCAATCTCTTATGCATTCCTTGAAGCTCCTCCTCCATCGACTTCTGCTCCTCCTTCAACCTCGCTATCTCCATCATCAACGCTTCGTCTTCCACATCTTCATTCTTCCCCTGAAACAACAAAGAGCTACTCCTACTTTGTTTCCTCCTCACAATATTCTTCAACAAGTGCTTCTGCCCCCGAAGGAACCACTCGTTCGCGAATTCCCACCGATCTGGATCCACTTTTCTAAACCCCTAATCCATCACACAAATCAACAAACAAAATTCAATCGGCCAGAACTGCTTAAATTAAACAGTAAATCAGTCAAAAACAAGCTGAAAAATAGAATGGGAAATTGATGGATGATGAAGGCGCTCACGTAGGTGTTTAACTGACGAACGAAGCTGGAGAAGTTGTTGTGTTTGAAATATGCAGGCAGGATCACCCGAGAGAAATCCAAAGGATCGATGACGATGAAGCTATTGTTGCCTCGACCCCAGGTGATAAAAGCATCGGTGGCGGGATCGCTCACCATATGGAAAGTCTTTATAACAAACGGTGGAATCACGTCCTTCTGCTCCATCCCATTAAAGAAAGCAAAACCTAAAGCTTAAGCCAAGCCAAGCCAAGTACGCAGAGACAGTAAGTGCTTACTGAATCTGGGTCTGTGGTTGTGCGAGGTGAGGCGAGGGACGCTTGCTTTTTGGACGATGCAGGAGCACGGTAATATATGAAGGGACGCATGTACAGTAACAAAAGGGGGGGGATAACGTGGCGTACATCGGGAGGGGTAATGATAATAGAAAAGAGTCACGAGGTTGGGCCCATGTGGCTTGGTTTTTTTAAGATCTTTTAGTACACGTCAGGTTTGGGGTTCAAGATATTTTGGTTGTGACTTGAGCGGGCAAGACATGGCGTACACGCGCGTGTTGGGTGCGTGGGAACGAACCCGCTCTCAATAAGTGAGTGACGTGGCCCCACCCTGCCCTACTAAGAGCCAAGCGCTTATCTGATTTAATTTTATTTTTCTCGTGATGAGCTTCACTTATTGGTTTTGAATTTTTCATAGAGGAAATTTTAATTGTATTTCACGTGCAAAAAAAAATTGTAGAACGGTTGCTTAATCAAGAAGTATGTGAATTTTGAAGATTAGTTACATTAATTGAAAAAAAAAGAAATGGAGGAATAATATTGTTTATACTATTTCCGGTTTTTAATATAAGATTTCGTTTGATTTTTATTTTGATCTTACATATAAAATTCTAATATATTTTGTTTATTATATTTACTTTTTTAAGATAGTCTTTTTAATAATGGTAGTTATAGCCAAAAAACTTGACTAACAATGATATTTTAGGAAAAAAATACATATTTATTACAAATAAATAACTTAATTTATTTTCTTAATCTATTTAAATTAGTCAACCAACTCTTTTATTTAGGATCGGAGCCCTCCATCCTTTTTATAAGCAACTTTGAATTCCATCACATAAATCAAAAAATAGTTAAAAACAATAAGTAACTCGAAATTGGAATTTCTTTCTCCAAAATACTTTTATTTATGAGGAAGAGAGAGTATAAGAAAAAGAATAAAAAATGTTATAATAAAAAGAATTATGAAAAAAAGAGAATGCGGATGGAAAGAGATAATAGTTTGAAAAATAAGATAATAAATATATTGGATATTAAAATAAGTAATTAATATGATAAAATAAGAAATTTACTACAAAAATTTAAAACAATATGCAGATATTGTTTATATTTAGAAACAATAAAAGAATGATAATTATTGTTTATAAAAAAACAAAAAAACCAAAATCTATGATTTAAAATTTAAAATATTAAAAATAAAATAAAAATAAAAAAATAGTGAATAATTAAGTGAAAAAGGCAGTAATAGATCTCGGATGGGGTGTTGGAAGGTGAGAGGCGGGCCAATGGCGTGAGAGGAGGAAGGGAAGGTGCTCCCTAATTTGTGGGGGCCCAAACAATGGCATAGATTCACTGAGTCGCAATTATCGATTCGTGTGTGAGTGGCGTTGTATGATTGGCTCACGTGTAAGCGCTCCCATTCCTTGCGTCTTGCAGTGGTGTTTCGACGTTGGGGAGCATATTCACTCTTTTACAGTTAACGCATCCAACTCCTCTCTCCCCCACCCCCTCCCCCACCCCTACCGTCAATGTGAAACATTCACAAATGATATATAAAAAATCTTATCATATAAATTTGAAAATTCATTAAAAAGTAAAAACAATAAACAAGTGAAAATGAGCAACAAAAAAAGTGTGCAAAAAATACTTAATGTATTAATATAACATGTAATTAATGAGATAACTATAAAAAAAATATAGTTAAAATTTCATACAATGTTTAAGTTATCTTATAGATGGGATCAGAGCACTCCTTAAAAACACGTGCCTTGCTACCTACTTTCAGTCCTAATTATAGAATCTCATTTCTAATCTATAAATGAGGTATTATAATTAGGACCGTTGGTAGTATTAAATAGGATTGGGAGGGGGTGTTACTGTAAAATAGTGGCATGTCAACTTAGGTGACAGAAGTAATTCAAACTGTACGTATTTGGTTTTGTTCTCATGCAAAATCGTGTTTATCAGTTAAAATTGGTCTTAGAAAATGAAATCATCGGTAAAACTTTAAGGAAATGGAGAAATTAAACAACATCACATTATTGAGATATAACGCATCACATGAATTTTAGATACTGATTTTAACTAATATCTTTTTACATGATAACTTAATTTTTTTACTGGTTAGGTATTACTCTACGTTTTAGACTTTTACTTTTCGAAGTTAATAATATTATTCAAGTTATATCTTTCTTAAATTATGTTTAGATAAAAAAAAAATTTATTATCTAACTCGAAGAGCATACTCTACATCCAAATGTTTATTGGTAAGGGATTTTTGTAATGTTTGAACTCTGGAAATGCGGCTGGGTTAAAACTTATTGAGAGAGTCTACCATCCATCAATGGTCATGCACAGTCAGCACAGATTAGTCAGTTACTCGAATACCGAGTAATATGATCAAGAAAAAACAATGTATACAATAAAGTGGCCCAAAGAATTATACAAAAAATATTGTTAATTAATTAGTAATAATGTGGACAAGTGGTTGTTTCCTTTTAGGAAAAGGAAAGATCCATTGCTTACCTAAAGTAGAAATGCGTTTGATTGGTTCTTCTTCTTTAATCTGAATATTATTACTTATTATATAGTATTAATTAATCTACTTTGCTCGGCCTGAATATTATTAATTATTATATAGTATTAATTAATCTACTTTGCTCGGCCATCCCACGACCTAATAAAGTGTTCAAAGATATGTCACATGTGGATTAGAATTCAAATTTGTAGCATATAATATTATAATCTGTAAGCAAAAAATACCTGGACATATCACCACCAAGCATCATCTATCCCTCATATAGATATCTCCACAAAAAGGCAAGAAAATCCCTCCAAATATTATAATTATATCTATAATAAAAAAAGTTCTTTAACATCCTTGATTTTGATAAGATATATGTATGTAATTATGTACTTATGCATGTGTTCTTAGAAGTAAGAATAAGTTTTTTTTTTTTTTTACTTTCATTCTTATGCTCTCATCATGCCTATAGAGAGTTGAACATGCAACCTCACACTCAAAGAAGAAATACGTAAATGTTAAGTGTCAGTTGAGCCACTGACTCGACTGGATAAAAAATAAGTACTCATTATACTGTATTCTAAAAGTTATACCATATCCATAAATGATAAAAACAAACTGTGATAGTAAATAAATTTTTTCATACTGTCCTTTCTTCTTCAATGCATAAGCTTCGTTGATCCATATTATTATACTCCTCTGGTCCTTAATATAGGACCCAATTCTTGAGTTGGTTTTGGTCCTAAATATAAGATCCATTTATCATATTTATCAATTTTCTCTAAATTACCCCTATAGATACTCTCTAAACCATAATCAAGTAAAGAGGGAGATGAGGTATTGAGAAAGATAATTGTGGTGTTTTAGGAAAAATATGTCATATTTCTTATAATTAACTAACTTACCTAACTTTCTTAATCTAATCAAATTAGTTAAATGGGTCTTATATTAAGGATCGAGGGAGTATATGTGTTGAGAAATGTATGATTAATGGTATTAATTAATTAAGGAATCATAAACATTTGATCGATGAGAAAAAAAATATAAGGACACCAAAAAAATCAACAGTTTCATTGAGCAACACAGACCATTATTGAAATTCAAATCTTTATATATTATTTAGAAAAAGTTTAAGCACTAATACTCATATTAATAATCAAATTTAAAATTCGTAAAAAAAATTTCCGGAAAATTGAAAATTATTTTGTTCCATATCCCAAAAAATGTGGGATATTTTCAAAGACTGAGGCCTTGGGATTATTCCAATGGAAGGCTAACTATTTGTCCTAATAATCTATGCATGCTTTCCTCCTTAACAAGATTGATTCTGAGATCCACATAAATAGATATCCTAGCTATCTTTTCAGTTAATAATGTATGTCATTTTTACCCCAAAAAAAATCAATTTTACCTCTACAATTAATGAGCAAATTTAATAAATTAACTATAATTTTTTGATTTAATTTTGTCTCAATTTATGTGAAAATCAATTCCTAACCTATACCTTCGAGCTTGATTCGCAAACCATCGCTTCCCAATGTTTTATTTCTTAAAAAAAGAAAAGAAAAGAAAAAAGCCACGGTTAAAAAGTTGTGTAGTATTCCTCTGAGTTAGCCATTTAGTGTGTGTACATATATGAGTTAGATAATTACTACCTCCAACACTAATTATAAGACCTTATTTATAAATTATAAATAGGGTTTTATAATTAGAACCGGAGGTTATAATAATTTATAAGTACTCTCATTAAGTTTGCAATATTGCGTCTAAAAACTTTTTAAATGAAAGGAATGGCGTCAAAGCCATACAAATAGAGAGCAAACACAAGCAATCAAGGGCCTATTTAGTTTTGTTTGATTTTGAGTATGTTTGGTGTGTTATTTGAGAAAGCCAAGTTGGATTCAAATTTATTTGGTATCTTTAATTAAATGTAAATTAGTGTAAATACTTGATGAAATTTAAATCCAAGGCATACGGTAGTAGCCTAGTAGCTAGAAATGGGCATCACATATGTAGGTCCAATTATGAATTATATATGTATATAAACCACATCGTTATTGCACTTTGTTGGGGTGAGATATTGCATTATTTTTTAACTATACATTTTATTGTTTTATATTCCCAAACATTCTAAAATCCAATGTAAATATGATACTTCTGATCCTTAATAAAAAATCTTATTTGACTTTTATTTTGGTTCTAAATATAAGAATCAACTTTGTCTCTTATATTTGTACATTTTTTCTCGAGACAGTCCTTTAAATAATAGTAGTTCTAGCCAAGACATTTGATTAACAAGGTTATTTTAAGAAAAACAACACCTATTTATTACACATAACTAATTTAATTTATTTTCTTAATCTCCCCAAATTAGTCAACTGGCTCTTATATTTAAGACGGGAGGTAGTAATTAACATTACAAGTAAGTCAAAGTGCACAATTACTTGCCTAACCATAAACACAATTATTTCCCAGTCAAGTACATAATAATAAATTTGTTAAAAAAAAGGGAAAATTGCAAAAAAAGACCTTGGAATTGCAAAAACGCAGATAGGGACCCTTGACAACTTCACTTTGGGTTTTGACAACTTCAGGGCATATTATTCTTGTCAAAACCCAAAGTGAAGTTGTCAAGGGTCCCTATCTGCGTTTTTACAATTCCAAGTCTTTTTTTGCAATTTCCCCTAAAAAAAGTACATAATAATAATGAATAATAATTATATCCTAATTTCCTCAACCATGCCCTTAAAAGAAAATAAAATTAAAGTATGTATACTATTTACTGGGTCCTTTTTATATAATTATACTCCTTTGCTTTTATTGACTTTATCTCTCTCCAAATATGCCAGATGCAGTCAAAATAGATGCTACATAATTATACAAGCGTAAAGATTGTATAAAAGAAAAATTGGTAAAAAAAATCCCTGGTTAAAATTTTAATTGGCCAAAAAGACCTGAATTTGAGCAAGTGTAATTATGATTATTAAGTGCAACATATCTTCTGTTGTGTGCAACATACCATCAATGATGTGCAACAATGATCAATACGGATGTTATTTGCACATAACGGAAGATATGTTACACATAGCGGAAAATATGTTGTACTCATAGATCATAGTTGTATTTGTTCAAATTCATATCCTTTTGGCTAATTAAAGTTTCAACCAGAGATTTTTCACCAATTTTCCCTTGTATAAATTATTTATTTATCTCCATCCATGAAAATAGATATATATATATATATATATACTGTATAATAGCTGGACAATCACAAAGAAAATAACAGAAAAGAAAGTAACTATTAGTATATATTTATGGGTTCTTCTTATGATTCTACTCCTTCATTTTGTATTCTCTTTAATTATCTTATTCCTCAAAATATACCGCTTGAAGTCAATTCATATGAAATTTTGCTATCTTATCCATATTTCCATTGCCCTTAATTTGCTCCAAGCAACTTTCCAACTTGAAGCATAATTAAATGACTGATTCATCGTTTAACATTCCCTCCGTCCAAAATCAAATATGCCTTTTTTTTTTTTGAAGTATCATGTTAAAAATAGAAGGCATTTTTGTCTTTCAAGACATAATTAATAAGGTTTTTCTAATTGAGACTCCTTATTAAATTAGGTAAATATGGATAAAAATGTGTAATTTTAAAAGCTATATATTAACTAACTGATTGAAAGTGTAAATGAGTTAACAGTGTCTTGTACATAATTTTGAACAGCTAGAGAAGCCATTGTTATGCTCTTTAATGAAAGAAAAATATATGCATTAGTTATTACTTATTAGGGTTAGTTATATACATTCATCTTGGAGCCTTTGATGGAGGATTGATACCGAATCAGATGCAAATCTTGGAAGTGAAAATTATGTACTAATCATATGATGTCACAATCATATTGAATGAGTTAGATTTGCATATTAGATTTGTCTAATCAACTTAATTACTATATATAAATAAGCTTTGGCCCATTCATAATCAAGTTTAATTAGGTGAAGCTTACATAATGTAGGGCACCGACTGAAGAACTTCCTTTTCCACTTGTTCAAAAATAGAAAGTTCATGATGTCATATAAACTCTTTTATTGTTGAACTCTGACGAAACCAACAAAAAAAAAAAACAAGACAAAAGTTGTGTATATATAAGCCTTTTTAAAAAAAAATTTTTTTTTGCCTTCCATTCCATTTTTTATCTTCCCTCTTTAATTAGTAAAATTCATAAAACAAATTTACAATAAAAGAATGTAGAGAATTTAGATTCGATATAACATCTAATTTTTTCGTTAAGTGAAAAATCATTTGGTTGCATATTGTTAGAAAATTCAAGAGAAGGTTTTCTTAGGGTCTAAGTTTGATAAACAACTCCAGAGTAAGCGGTATTACTATTTTGCACATCTTCTGGGGTTAGTGACTCCACCAATAATATAATTTAATATCCTTTATCAATCATTTAAAATTAGTGTTATTAACTTAGTTTCTTTTTTCGCTTGCATAGCATGATTTTTAAGGTATGATCCACTATTCATTGTCTTTGAATAGGTTCTTAGTTTATTCATATTATCAATCTATATATGCATTTAATCTCTAAATAATTAAGTATTTTTCAGATTAATAATTTAAAAAAATAAATCATCTCAATTTAATTAAGAAAAAATGACAAAAGCTGAAAATTATTAAATGCTAAATAAAGAATATTAACAAAAATTTATTGTTATTTACTAATTCAGTGTTGTCAATATCAAATAAAGTATTGTCAAAACTGATTTGGGATTTAATAATTTTCAGCTTTTTTTTTTGTCATTTTCTCTTTAATTAATTTTATTTTTAGAATTTCTCCTTCATTAATTTGATGTAGCTCCACAAAAAAAAACACACAGTAGTATCAGTGTTGAGTCGGATTATCACTATAAGAGGACAAGGCTCTAGACTTCTAGCTGTAATCCCACATAATAACTGGACATTTTACGAGGATATGCTTTAATAATTTCACAGACATAGCAACAATCCTATGAATAATGAAGGTCTTAAGACGATCGATGTTGATAGAGACGCATTTTAAGGAACGAACCACAAGATCTCTGAGGGGTTTATGAGAAAGATTGCACTGTCTAATCATAAGATCCTTAATTAACCGACTTGGAAAGAAAAGCTCCAAACTGTTAAGGAAGACTCCAGAGATAAGGTCTAAACAGTTAAGAGATCATTTTGAAATACTCATGCACAATTTCATCAGCTTATTAAGAAGTAACTAGCACAAGTTTTTGGAAGAATTACATCCCGAAACTAACCGTTGAAATTAGATAGCCCAAAACCCTTCTTTTACTCTCTGTTTGGTACAAGGAAAATGGAGAAGAGAAGAGGGAAGGAAAAATTTTCATAAGCTCAATTTAAAAAATTGAAGAATAGGGATTATCAAAGTTTAATAAAAGAGAAGATGTAAAATAAAAAAATAATAAAAAATAATTAAAGGCTTTTAATCCTACCTTTTTATTTTTTTAAATTGAGCATATTAAAATTTTCCCCCCTTCTATTTTCCTTGTACAGTAACACAAAAAAGCAAAAAACTGTATATGTTTCATATGATTTGAAACCCACTTTTCATCTCATGTTACTTGTTCTACTTTTCGAGACTCAGAGTCCAACTTTATCACGTTCAGGGGGCTCTTACTCGGCTCTAGATAATTAAAATAAGTAGCCTAGATGGAGAAGAAGTTGGTTCATTGTACACTCTATATATAAACTTGGATTAGCCAGAATCAGTGGAAACCATCACCTGAGAAAAATGTGAAAACCAGAAAGAAAAGAAAAGAAAGTTGATGGTGGGGTTGCCCTTTTGGCAAGTATGTAGCTAAAGATCACGAAGAAAAGCTTAAAAGATTTGACAACAATGAGAACAAGTTCACACGTTCAATTTTTGACTTGGATTCTATCTTTGTCGCTTTCTCAGGCGAAACAAGACAATACTTACCAATCACAACACAAGTTGCAGCTCCCCCTCAAGATTCTCAAATCTCTACAGTCACCATATACACATATATTTATATAAAATATCCCCCCCCCACCATCCTTCGTTCATATATCTATATATGGTTTTCATGTGAAGTTGCAAGGCTTATGATAATTGTAACACTCCATTTCAAATTTGTCTACATACCTAACATAAATTTTGAAGTGGACCTCATAAATTTGTATCTGTCACTATTCACAAACCATCTCTATCAACATTTAACAAGCAAGATTATCAGTGTTTTTCCTCCATATACACAGTTTATGAACCAACCAAAGAAGTTGGTAGGCATCAATTGCCTGGTCTATATTCTTCACCAAATCTACCTAGTAGTTCCTTCACATATAATTTCTTTACTTTTGTTTAGGTTTGGTTTGCGTGCTATCAGCCAATAAACTGAGATATTGTGGAAAACAAGAACTGATTAATGGAATAGATTGGTAGAAGTATTTTTTTCCAGGCCTATACCAAAGCCATGGCTTTGGCCTTTGGGTTTAAAATCTCTTCTGGATTTCGAATGAGTATTTGACCATTCGCTGCTTCTAAACTTGTGATTTGGACCAAAAAGTGCTATTTGAAAGTTATCTCAAATATCCATTTGGTAAGAAAAGATCTATTCTTTACCGAGAGATTAATTTCCTCATATGGTACTTTTTATTCATATCTCGGAAAAAAAAAGTGGAACTTTTCTGTGATATGCTCCTCTAATCCTATATAAACAACAGAGAGAAAAGATATTTTTTTAGTCTTATTTATAGGGTATTAAGAGAAATTTTTTGTATGGATGTATAATTTTACCCCTTATTTATTATTATATTGACTTTATTTATATGAGGTATAATATATATTAAATAGGAATAAAGTTGAAAAGTTGTTGAATTTTAAAAGAGAGTTAATGAAATTTAAAATTTTCCTTAACTTGTATAAAATATGCTGAAAGTGACTTATAAATAGGATAAGAAGAGTAATTTGTCAATGTACTCCTCCGGTCCTAATTATAAGACCCAATTGACTTATTTGAGGAGATTAAGGAAGTAAGTTAAGTTGGTTATTTATAATAAATAAGTGTTGTCATTCCTAAAATATTCTTGCTAATTAAGTATATTGGCTAAAACTATCATTATTAGAAGGATTATCTTGGAAAAAAATGCATAAATATAAGAGACAAAATGGATTGGGGTCTTATAATTAGGACCAAATAAAAAGTCAAATGGGGTCTTATAATAAGGACCGGAGGAGTATGACGTTAATGGGTATGAAATTAAGTGTGTCATTTGATTCATTAGGATTGGGTGGATTATACTTTTTGTCATGATATGCACCTTTGAACCTATCTTGACTCTACCGGCATTATTAAACCTAATTCAAGATTAAATTAATAATCCCAAGGATTAAAATATTGAAACATTTGAAGAATGAGAGAGAGAGGAAAACCGAGTAACTAAAATAGTTTGAGGTTTGTTTTGTGGGATGAGAACTACAAGGTGCCAAATGTCCACAAGTTTCGCCGCATGCTTTAATTTTTGAGGAGCTTAATTGGATTTGGTATTAATTAGCTGATGAATGATGATAATGATGGAAGATTAGAAAAAATAATAATAATAAATGAATAGTGTTGAGGTGTTGCCACATGTTAACTTAAATCAGTGGAGGGGTGTTCACCACAGTAAAGGTTAACACCAATTTTGATCTGCCTAACCCAACCTTCCACTTTAATCTTTCTCACGGATCCTTTTCAGTAAGATATGCGGCAAAATTAAAGAAAGCAAATATATATCTCTGCTTACGTGGCTCATATGTATCTCTTTTTTTGATTCTGTGTTCATCCCATGATACTTATTACTATTATAAAATCTGCATTTAAAATTAAAAATTTTAATTTGCAATTTTTTTATAACAAATTTATTTCTTTAAAAAATTTTAGTTGTAAGATTTTCTTTATTTTAAATTTTGTGCCTGTTAAAATAAAAATGATTTAGGGAAAATTAATCTTTTGGTCTCTATAATTTTCATTCATTTATAACTCAATCCCTATACTTTGACTCGGTGCAACTCAATCTTTTTAGTTTTGACTTGGTTGTAACTCAGGCCTTGAAGTTTGATTTGCTGCAACTCGGTCCCTATAGTTTTGTTTATTTTATAATTTAGTCCTTGTGTTTTTGAAAAATAAAATTATATATCTAATAAAATGAGGGACTAAATTATAAAATGGTTAAAACTATAAGAACTGAGTTCTAGCGAGTCAAGCCTCAAGGACTGAGTTACAACCGAGTCAAAATATATGGACTGAGTTACAAGTGAGTGAAAACTATAGGGACTAAAAGATTAATTTTCCCAATGATTTAAAACAAAAAAATATTTAAATTGAATGTAGTTAGATCATCCAGAAACAATTTGAATGGTCCAAATTAAAATGAGCACTTTATCCTTCTTCTTCTTTTTTTTCCCCATATAAACATGGAATGTATTACCTCCTTGCTCTTATTTTTAAAGATAAATTATAGATAGAGATATATATTAGTTTAAAGTTCACTGTAATTTGACACACGATTAAAAGAGTTTCTCACTTGTTTTTCAATAAGATCTCAAAGTTTAATATAACTCGACCCATACTTACAACTAAAGAAAACGTTTAATAAAATCATTTTATGAGATCTTTTAGTTAACAACTTATCTAAGAATTTAGTTATTGATAGAATGATCCATGTAGCTAACTTTATCTAGTGAGATAAGATTTAGTGTTTTTGTTACACACAGAACTAACCCAACTCAATTCAAATTAATCATGGATGAGTGCGAGATTTAGAAATGAGTTGGTATGAAAAAATGATTTTTTTTTATTGTAGTCAATTATATGATATACTAATAATTTTCCATAATTACATGAATATCTTTAGATAAAAGATGCTCAATGAATGTGGTGCTCTTCTCTTCAGACCAAGAACTCTTTCAATATATGAAAGAGGTGAGCTATATGTTCTGCATTTCATGTGCATTCTATGAGGATATAATTACACAAACAGTTACTCTTCTAGTCACTAAGGATATAATTAAAAAATTAATTTTGATCCTAAATGTAAGACTCATCTATCTCTATATTTATTATCTTTCTTAAACTACTCCTATTGATAGTAGCTCAACGATAATTAAATACATCAATAACTTAATAATGTACCCCAGATATCCTATAAAATGATTGTTATTGTAAAAAAATGCATTAATGTCAGGCTCAGGAAAATTCCCCTGTTATTGTAAATAAATAATTTTAAACATGCAGGTACCCATTCAAAATAATTAGATGTTTTTCTGAAAATTTTTTTAATAAAATATTGATCTCATTATTTTTTCTTTCATAACTAAAAAAACATGTTATATTTATTATAATTAATTAACTTAACTATCTTCTTTAATTTAATCAAATTAGCCAAACAGTTCTTAAATTAAGAAAAAATAGTATATATGAAACAAAGGATGAGTGCAAATAAGTAATGAAATTGATGTTTGTAAACTTAATGGAACACATAATTTTGATCCTAATACGGGGTAGCAGAACAGAAAGAATTGAATTCCACAAAAAAGTGAAATTGGTGGGAAATATATAGGAGAACTGATTCCAGTGTTGGGGATAGGACTGGACCAAATAATGAGTAAATGACCCATGAAGAAGCCCAAGGGTCAAAAATGGAATGCAGGGCGGAGGATCTGTGAAGAAGCCACAAAAAGGCACAATTTTAAAATGGTTAAGTGGTCGAGCCATCTGGCTCATGTTCATGGGTACAAGTGGCTCTCACAACGCATTAGAGTGTGAGAGACACAGTTGGAACTACGCGGGAATCAAACAGACATTGTCTTCACCTGAAGACAAGTATTGCTCAGAATCTATTGTGCGTGCGTGCCAGCCAGCTTTCCAAGATTTGGCCTCTTATTATACTTACAAGCTTCTCAAAAGTTTTTGAGCCTTATTGCTGCCCCAC
The DNA here is from genome assembly GCF_004799145.2 of Neltuma alba. Lineage (NCBI taxonomy): Eukaryota > Viridiplantae > Streptophyta > Magnoliopsida > Fabales > Fabaceae > Neltuma > Neltuma alba. The sequence continues at coordinate 47,442 of NW_021637199.1, forward strand.
CATCCTAAAGGCAAGGGAAGAAAAGTGAAATGAAAAAAACAAAAAAATATTTTGCCTGAAGAATATTAGGTTTTGAAATTTGAATGTCTCTGTTTTTCTTCAGTCCAAAAGGTTCTCTGTTTCCCCTAAGTGCTAATTTCAGTCAAACAGCGAACACGTATAAGATCAATTTGATGTATTTTTCACAGACTACTTAATATTTAAAAAATAAAATACTATTGATAATTTTTTAATAGTACAGATTATTATATATTCTACATTTTGTATGCATGACTTTGACTCTTTTTTTTTTCAAAAAATAATTGTACATTCAAAGGTGAGATAAGAATTCAGTTTGATATGATTCATATTTTTTTTTTTTTTTTTTTGGCCGAAATGATATGATTCATATTAAATCCACTCTTTTCATAATAAAAAGATGATGTGAAAAACTCAACTTTACGAAGCAAAAACAGAATATTGGAATACCAAAACCAAAACTCAATTTATAAACTGACTAAACAAATAAAACCATTCCAAATATACAGTCTATACAACACAAAAAGACAATACAACCAAAACAAAGTCAAAATCCAACAAGGCCGGACCAATTTAAAACCCCAAAAAAAAAAATTCTCGAGGATTCCCGATTGCAAAACAGCAACCCAGGGACTTTCACTTGAATTAGTTTACATTCCTCAGGTTGTCAGAAAGAGCTTGACAGATGAGGATATCTTCGGTTCGTGTCAGTTCAAGTCACAGCAATGGCCCCTCTGAGGAGGTAGTAGTAAGAAGAACCCTGGGTTGATACCATTTCGCCACTCTGAAAATCCATAATAAATAACAATCATACCTAATCACGGTTGGTACTTAGTTATCAGAGGACACCAGAACATTGTACTCCTTCAAGTGTCTTTGAAATTGAGCCAACTGGGTCTGCAGTTGAAGAATTCCAGCAGCTTTCCGTGACAAAATTGAATTTAATTTGACAATATAACCATCGAGCTGATTTCCGGGTTCATCAGCCTCAACGAGCAGATTCATCTCCTGCATGTACAGTCATCACGTTAAAGAAAAAAAAAACCAGTGCAGCAGATTTAAACAACGAACAAGAGATTGTCCTTACCTCTCTAACAAGGTCCATTGTGTCCTCCACTTGTCTCCTATGAGCTGCTACAAGATCTTCCTCTTTCTATTCAGTTAATAAACCAAACAAAGAGGTCATCACCCAGCAATTTAACTATGAAAAACATTTCGTCAAAGCATGCCCAGAATATAATTACCTTTAACAGGGCATTTAGGTCATCATCAGGAGTATTCTTATGATTAGCCTTAGGCTGATCCATACGTTTCACATGAGAGTCTATCTTCTTGTACTCCACAGAAGCTAATCGGGTGGTGTCTGCCTTCTTACTCGTCTTTCTCGTTCTGTCTTGTTCATATGTTGGCTTAAGGTAATCAACGTCATTTTCAGCTTCGTCGTTTTGACCACCTCTTTGGCCCCTTTGTGAGTCTGAATACACAGATGCAGCGAAATTTCCCCCCATCCTTCCACTAGGAACCCGATCCATGTTAATTGGAGGAGAGGGCTCTCTTTCAAGTTGTTTGGACCAACCAAAACGATTCTTGTCATTAGAAATGTAATTTATTTCATCTTCAAAGGTATCCTCACGAGATATAACTGACGACGAAGGCAATGTTGTCGAGTCCCTCAGGTTTGAAGATGAAGGAACGGATTCCTTTTTGGAGGTATTTCCTTTTGACAAACTCTTCACCCTACAGTGCGATTGTCACTTAGAATTGCTCATGACATTATCAGATGCATCACTTGCATACATATTAACTACTCAAATAACGTACCTGTCAGCATATCTTAAAGTGTTCAGAGTATGCTCACATGAACCTGAGCTCGGTGAAATGCATGATATCATTACAGTGCGTGAGTCACCAACAAAAGAATCTCTTAAGACTTCTGTCAATTTACTTCCTCTGAAAGGAATATGTCCCTGGTCATTGTCAAGAGCTCTAATGCATTCCTTCAAAGCAAGTAAGCTTTTATTAATTTCTGCACCTTCAATCCTGAAATAAAGTCAAGACCTTATTCATCAATTTTAGGCAGGCACTTTGTCATAGTTATTTCTGAAGACTGAGAAAAGATATAGAAAACAATGGAAAATCTACACATAAGCTCTGAAGAGGGGTAATGATGCGGAAATGCTTAAATTTGAAAATGACAGCCGCACCTTGTCTGTTTATCATTATCTGTAGTATCCGCACCACGCTCACTTCCAGCAAGATCAATAAAAGATAGCTTGCCAACAAGTCGAGCAGGCTTGGATTCTGTACCATCAACTGATTTCTTGATACAAAGCTGAAGTATGGCATGTGATCGAGAGGATTCCTCATTCGCGCCAGTTGTACCAGTACTTCTTGTAGCATTCCCTTTCTCTATAAATTCCTTGATTGCCCCAACATCAGATACTCTGTATTCTTGCAAGCCCACAATGCAAACCTGTTGTTTTCCATCCTCCCTCATGAAAAGCTTTCTGCAAAAACATAAACCAGTCAGCAGCTAAACCCAAAAGCAAGACTTTTTGTGGCTCACAAGTTGATATGGCTTACTTTCGATCGTTGAGGAGATCAAATACTTTTCCCCCATATATCTCAAAGAAACTAACATATAATTGGAGACCTTGGTTCCGGTACGTATAATACATCAATTTTAAAATATCTTGGGATGCTTTGAGAGGCAGTGGTTGCATGGTATAAGTCTTCCCACTTCCTGAAAAAATCAAGATTGTGTTATCCAAAATATTCAGAAAGAGTAAAGAAATGAAAATAAAACCATATTAAATTCTACACGATAGTTAGGTTATTAGTAAATTTGCATACAGGACAGAGATATACTTATCTTGCCAGCTCTGTAGTAACACTATCAATTGTTCTATTTAAGTCGTCAAGTAGTTAATTTTGATATAGATTTAAGAAATTGAAAACAAAAGTGGACGAAATATTGTGACAATAGGGAGAAGGGAGTATTGATGCAAAAGACAACGCCCCCCCCCCCAAAAAAAAAAAAAAAAGAAAAAATCAGAGTCATTAGCCAAGTAAAAGAAGAATTCCAGGAATTTCTCATAAATCAGGTGTTCAATGTACGAAACATGAATAGGTGAGTTTTAATGCAGCAATGTTCAATTTTTAATGATATATCTTCCTGCAAGGTACAAAAGTTAACAAAGATGTACCAACACTAGGTACAAAACATTCCAGCAAATTTTTCATCTGACAAAAGTTGGAAGATAAAGTGGAATTTGGAACTGATTAGCCAAAAGTTTGAGAATGAAAGAGAGCTAGAGCAAATGATTTAGTTTATAATCCCAAAACCATACTAATAATTGGTTCCCTTTTGTTTGTATGCCTTACTATATTCTACCTGCAAGCAAATGACCATGAGATATTCAAAAACCATGCGACGTTCTTATCCTCAAAATAACATGAAACAGACAAATTTTAGTTCAAATCTTAAAAATGGGATGATAATCCTTTTTGTAAGTATTTGATAGTTATTAATCAATATATGAACTCCAATTTTTCTCAATCAACTTTAAGCAGAGTACTTGCCTGTTTGGCCATATGCAAAGCAAGTGGCTTTTGTTCGTTGGAAAATAAGAGGAACAATAGGTTCCACCGTCTCAGAATACACCTGTAGAAACAATTAAACGAAAAGGGAACAAAACATAAACAAAATGATCTAGTGATACAAGGGGAATAGTCAGTCAATGAGGTAATCGGAGCAAGAGCTACTTATATACTCACTTTATCATTTGAAACATCTTCATCCAGTACAGCATCAAAAACAAATTCATGTTTCTCAACATATTCTGTTAAGTCGACCTGTAAAGTGCAGACATTAGAGAAGATTAAACTCAGGTTGTACAACCACCAATAAATTATAGTCCAGTATGTCAAATTTCTAAGGGCAAAAGGTTAACAAAGATGTACCAACACAAAACACTAAGCCAATTGTTCAGCTGACGGAAGTTGGAAGATAGGGCGGAATTCAGAACTGATTACCAAATATTTGAGAATGGAAGAAAGCTAGAACTTTTAAAAAGCATGGGTGCTGGTTTGAACCATAATGATTGAAGCATTCATCTAAGTAGGAAAAAAATGACGGTTTGATAGCTCTGATTACCATTTGCAACCTGCCTAGTTCACGTCCAAAAGGCTGTGAAGAAGTAACATATTTACATAATGCTATTAAACAAAAGTTAACTTATCAATGGAGTTTTGAATATTAAGTGGTTTTATTTATTAAAAAAAAAAAGCCAGAAGAGAATGTTGTTTTTTGTTGTTGGGTTAACTTATAAGTTGTTTAATCGTAAAATTAAAAACGTTCATCACAAGCTACAGTGGAAGACAGAGACTATCAAACAACTAGTATTTGGACCCATGCAGTGCACACTGCACAGGATGCTCAAACAATAACTTAGATGTATCAGAAGTTATCTTTCTCTATTTTAGGCACTAATAAGCCTTTCTCCTGGAATTTATAATTCTTAAGCGCAATTCTCCTTCAAGTTGGAGCAAGTCATATGAAGATCAGCATATGTTCAATGGCAAGTAAGGATGCGGCAAACACATCTGTGCAATTCTTGATTAGGTATCTTGGAGAACATATTCAAAACAGAGTTTATATTGTGAAAAGCTATGTTCTTTAAGACAGCCCACAACACAAATACTCACCTTAAGTTTCCTTTCATGAACCGTGAGAGCATTGGAATCTATGGCAATTATATCTTCCTCTTTCTTTGCTATTTCTTTCTTATTTAGTGGTCTCTTGCGAACCTGCATCAGAGGTGTTATGTCAAAATGCAGTCGGCTCCGGGAACTAAAGGCCTTTGCTTTCAGTAGTCCAGTTTATAATAAAATGATGATATGCAGTATCAGACATTAAATATCATACCACAACTTTGATCTTAGCAACATTGTTTGCTCTCTCTTTATCTGCTGAGAGACTTTTAAGATTGGTCTCAGGCAAGCCCCGAGCTTTGTTTACAGGTATGGAAGAAAACGGCTCGGAATCATCAAAACTTCTACCACGAGCAGGATGATTGGTTAAATATTCATCGTGAATACTAGACATCTATTAAGAGTCAGACAAAAAATACCAGTCAGTTGCGTGTTCTCATTTTTGTCAATCATGGTGCACAGATTTTACATTTCACCCAAACATGAAACTTTTGTCCGACGAGCTACCAATTATTCAACTAGTTCAGAGAAAGAGAATGCAATGTCAACGAAAGAATAGGGCTAACTCAGCTTAATCCATACCAAGTTCATATCATAAACCATCCATAACGACTACAACCATTGACTTCGTCTAACCAAAGCACATAAGCTAAAATCAAATCACATATATGCAAGTCAATGATACAGACCTCAGGTAAAAGCTCAGTATTGAAGGAATGCAGATCAAGAAGGCCATGGGTAAGCCCACCGAGAAAGACTTGATCGTCATCGTTCTTCCTTAAGCTGGAAGACCGATACCCACCAAACCCCTGAAGTCCTCCCACATAGGAACCAAACTCCTGCACGCCCCCAAAAACAATTCCAAATCAGCTCAGCTCAGCCGGCGCCATGTTTGATTCCAGGGAAGCAACTGAAAAAAAGGCTAAAACGTTCAAGAAGCAAAATTTTACCTGCGTGGAAGTAGACGACTGAAACCATCTTCCCCTTGAAGTGGTCTCAAGAAAGTTATCGGAATTCTGACGCTGGTGGTGCACTGAGGAATTAGATCGTGGCATCTGCCTCCCCATCACGCTCATACTCCTCCAAAATTCGATCAATCCCTCCCACTCTCACTCAGTCTGCAAAAGATGCAGAAGTGAGGATTGGTGGATGATTTTTGAATGCTTAATTTCTATTTTCCTCAGGTAACGAACTCTGCTGTTCGGGAAAAGTGGGAAGAAAATGATTTTGAAACTTCAAAAGGCGAACCTTATGTCTCTCCGTCTCCTGGGCAACACACAGAGAGTAGCGGCGCGTGTGCTGGACGTGCAATCAAACAAGAGAGTACAGTGCGTGAGCGGGGTCCAGTAATTTTTCAAAAAACCGAAGCCACGGTCCGCGGATTTCCGCCAATTTGACTGGATCGCGGGGGAGAATTCAAAAAAGCAGCGACGCCCGGTTTCGCCGCGCGTGGACACGCGCATTTATGAAGCAGTCAGGCGTGTTGGGTAGGTGAATTGTCACCAGTAAAGAGCCTCGGGTAGCGTTGACGGTGCTCACGTCGTCGAGTACTGGGCCCCACTCCGGTGCATCGCGGCATTTGATAAATCATTTGATCCAGGCGATTTTTGACCGTTGATTCGGCATACGCAGACGGAATTAGGGAGTTTGAATGTGCATTTTCGTCCCAAAGTGAGATATTTTCTATTTTAATTTGTATGTGTAATTGTTTTACTACATTACTAGGATTTTTTGTGTGGAAATTTGCTTAAGAAAGGATTTATTGCAACTCATTAAATTGGTGCAATTTATGTTTAGTTATGTACGTTGATCTTTAAAGCACTCTCGTAAAAAAAATCTTTGAAACAAAAAGTATTTACCTATAATTCAGAATATTATTTGCATATAACTAAAAATACGTTGTACATACATAATTCCGGTTTTTCTAACTAATGAAATTTTCCAAAAAAAATAATACTTTTAAAAATCTTTCCTTTTTCTTTTCCGCCGTCTGCATCATTACTGAAGGATCTTAACAAAAAGTAATAGTAGAGTTAATGGTAATCATATCCATTGCACCAAACCTAATTAACAAGATTCGACAAGCTATTCAGATCACCGAAAAATTAAATAAAATACTCTATTTTATAATTTGTAAATAATTAATGTAATGTATTAAAGGGTTTAAACTCTGTATAGTTGATAGGTTAAGAATAAATAATTTTTCTGAGAAAAATTGGAGATATTTTTCTTGTTCGTATCCGAATCAATAATCATTCTCGAAATCAAATTTCAAATTTGATACTGGTATGTACGAAAACACAAGACCATCACATGCGCTAGTTAAAAAAAATAATAATAATAATCACATGCGTTTTGGACTGAAACAGAGTTGCTCTGACCAAGCTGGACACATGCACGACTTTGATTCGAAGCTCACATCAGTAACGGAACAAATAAATAAACATTGAAAATTCCGCTTGGAAAATCACTTTCTAATGAAGGATATTAATAATTTAGCAACTTTGCAACTTTGTTTGATCTCTTCAAAATGAACTATTAAAAATTGATTAATTGATTAATCTAAATAGCCCATCTTAAAGTTAATCCAAAACTAAATACATTTAAATTTAAACTAATTATCACTAGTGGTAGTATCACTGTATCACATTGTGCTCCCGAGGTCTCTTGTTCTTTTCATTTCTGATGCAGCCATTTTAATTAAAAATATATATTATTAATTATTAATATAAAATTTAATTAACTAGTTTGGAGAGATTAAAAAATTTAAATAATTTTTTTAAAATATTGTATTTATTTTTTAAACTAATTTGTCTGACTTATAAACTGATATATAATCTAATGATACATATAAGTATTTGAAAAAAATTATGTAATATATGTTATAATTAAGTAATTTTTAGCTTTTTTAATTTTCTCAAATGAGTCAACTGGATCTTATATTAAGAACAGAAAATAATATATATTGAATGTAATTATTTTAGGATTAAGTTTTATCTAGTATTCTAAAGTAATACTTCAAATGCGTTCAACACTTTAAATTGTTTTGTGTTTATTTAGCGCCTTTTGTCTGTTTTTCACTTTTTCTACATATCCAAGACCTTGGGAAAATGTTAATACTTTCAAGACAAAATTGTTAAATCATTTTAAAATGAATATTTGTGACCATTGTGGACATTGAAGACAGAATTAAGCGATGCTATTAAATGTAATACCTGTCCCAGCATTTATTTAAATATCGATTCATCATCTTATAAGGGACTAGTCTCTTCTAGGAAACTACTATTTTAAAATTTGTTTGGAGCCAATATTACTTCCCAACAAAAATGAAAACCATGGGGCATGCTACTCTCGGGTTCAAAATTTTGCTAAGACCTCGCTTTGGGCCACGGGCTTTTACAGAACAGTTGCGGTCCATTACAGCTTTAGACTAGAGTTCGCATGCATGGCGTGATTCTTGGGCCTAAAATGTTACCCACAACGTCAGTGATATATTTTTATTATGACATTTTTTTTAATGAATTAACTGAAACATTATGAATATATGCATTTGGATAGATTATTATGATAGGAATTCACATTTATCCTCTAGTGATGAGACTCTAAAAGAAGTCTATGCAAATGTTATGATTTTGATAGAGAATATGACGGCAAAAAAAATTTATAAAAAGAACACTATGTCTAGTTGTCCTTCCATTTTATTACTTTTTCCATGATGGTTGAATTTAGGGATGCTCATGCTGGGCCTGTTCCCGTTGGCTTGTTCCGGTCCCGCTCCTATTAGAACCGGATGAGCTTGTCCTGAAATTTTTTGGGACAAGACAGGACGCAGAATGGCCCCGTCGCATCCCGAATATATTTATATATAGTTTTATTTTTTTTTCCATTTTATTATATGTATAACATATATATTAATATATCGATATATATAATATAATAAATGCAAACCCTTATTTCTATCCTTTTCCTTTTACTGCACCGCCCAACCAGACTTATCAGTTATCACTCTCTTGTCTCTTGCCATCGCTTGGCACTTGCATAGTCAAATGGGAAATAAAACAATGGAGACAAAAACGCCAAACAGGGAAGCACAGATCTCATCAGTTACTTCCTGCATGCACAAATCAACAAAGAGAGATTGAAGGCAAGAAAAGCAATGCTAGGCATGATAGAAGCTAAAGGTATTTCCCCTCCCTCTCTGTGTTTTGTCATCGCTGCCCTTTCTCTCCTTGATCTCATATTTTTTCTTTCACTCTTCATCTTTTGCTGTTTGGTTTTTTTTTTTTTTCATTTGGATTGTGATTTGTTCTTGGGATTATTGTAATAGAGTTGAAATCTAAAATAATGAATATCTTGAAAAGCGAAAACTCATATGTAGTTCTGTGTGTAGTCTTGCTTGGCTCTGTCTTTTTTTTTTAGGGATGTCTCGGCCGGACAGAACCAAAACAATTTTGAGACGAAACGGGACACGGGACCAAATGCCGTCTCGTGTGTCTTTTGGGACAAGACTCCCATGAGCACCTTTAGTTGAATTTGAGATAAACTATTTTGTGCATCAATATAATTATGTCAAATATGATTATTTTAGGTGAGTCATCTTAAGAGATTATATCATTAAATCCAGAATAGATGTTTAAGGGAAAAACTTACCAACCATGATAACATTCAATGATATTTATAATTATAATAATGAAAATGTATCCTGGTCAAACAAAAAATTACTAATGAAAATGTATGAAGCAATTTGGATTCTTATAAGTGCACAATAAATCATTTTTTTCTATTTTGTCTTATTTTAAATCCCATTGCACAAATATTTCTGGACTCACAAGTAAATGGCTTGTTTCACACACACACACGTGTGTGTAATTTATTTTTGTTCAAAATCCAGGTATTTATCTATTTTAGTTTTTTTTCCAAAATATTTCATGAAGCGAGCCATATAAGAGGGCTAGTTTGGAAGCACTTCTAAATTCTTTTATTTTATTTTTTTAATCACACAAAACAGTCCTCAACTCATGCACTAATGGAAGGAAATGCCCGAGCAAGTGATCTATGACTCGGTATACCCCAACCGAATGACCCATGAAATTTTTTGGGCCCGTTTGCCGGCCCACCTATAAACTGCCCAAAAATAACGTGCTTGTTTATTATACAGGATGGGCGCTACTGGGGACACGCCATGGGCTACATACATACAACCGTTTATGTTATATTTATAAAATCCATTTTTTCCAAAATTATTTATAATGCATCATTCAAAAAAAATGTATGCGTGCACACAACCGTGGGGTCAATCTTATATTACGTTCACCAAAATTGTTGGATTGTACCTATAAGAGTTAGTCAGTGGATACAGAGTTGACTATAACCTACAAGGTTAAGTTCAAATCCTACTATAATATGAGAATCTTGTTATAACGTAATCTATAAAGACCTTATAGGAGCTCTCTGAGTTTAGAGATAATCCTGACTTGGTGAGACTCCTAGCGTGTTTAACTCACCTAACTTGTTGTAGGAAAAAAAAAAAAATTGTGGTGGAGGTAGGATTCATGAATAGTTTGAGTCCAAAAGGGAGTTGACTCTGAAAGTTAGGTAGGAATGTGCGTTACATTTGAAAGCGACACTTGTTAAAAACAAACTGATAATATATGTGTCCTTTCCTTCCTTCCTCAATAAACCCAAATTCATCAACCTGCCTGCAGATTCATTTCATGGTACCTCCCATCTTTCTTCTTCTTCTTCTTCTTGTTTTGCCTCTATACTTTAAGTTGCAAATTTGTTGAATTGGTTTGTGGTTTTAGTGCAGTCTGTGAGAACTTGGATGTTGATGTCATTGGTAAGGCTGATAACTTCTCTGGTTCTTGAACCCTGCCTCCTCCATCTCCACCATACTCTTTTACAGTCGTCTTCTTCCTCAGAACCTCGCTCTTCTCCGAATGGTTCGCCATGAGATGCTTGATCAGGAAAATTACCTCTTCAACTTCATCATCACCTTCATGACTTGTTTTTGTTAATTCTTGTTTTCTAATTATTGACATCCAGTGCCGCATATTATTTTATATACTGTAGTAGATCTTCTAGTTTCTTTTTTCCTGGCGAATTTTATGTTTGTTAATTTCTTTCATAGGAGACTCGCAGTTTCCTGTTTTGTAATCACTACTTGTTCCTCCAAATTCAATTTGTTTGCGCTGAGTAATGGGCGGGACAGTCTAATTTGAGGGATTTAATTTTCGGTTCTGGATCAATAACAACACAACTCCAATCCAACTAAATTACTATGAACACAGTTTTTTTTTTGGTTTCTTTAATTTAATCAGAGGGCTAACGAGTCTAACGATCAGTTCTTTTTAAACATTGTATACAACTTCATTGCTGTTCTAATTCTCATTCCTGCA